>NW_026910601.1:7500-23557 GCF_963691925.1 Scomber scombrus
TCATTTTCCTGTGAGCATCTGAGAGACTTGAGATTCCGGCTACCCCCCCATTATCGGCCACGGGCTTTCGATTGAGACCGGAACCAAGTCTCTAGGCCACTCCCACCGGAAGTTATGGCCAAAAAAGGGGTATTTTCAGAGTTTTTGGGGGGCTCATTTTTCCCCTTAAGTGCTCATTAGTTGAGACTCCGCCTACCCCCCCATTATCGACCACGCCCGATCGATAGAGACCGGAACCAAGTCTGTGCGACATTCCTATCAAAAGTTATTGGCCAATCAAAATCCCCCATAGGAATGAATGGAGAAGTGTGAAAAATCGCCTAAGTGCCACATGGTCATATGTATGGGGGGGCGGTCCCCAGGAAACCTGACCACTATATGTTTCAGGCAATTCTGAACATGATTGGTCGAGCACCGGAAGTGATTTTGATGGTCACCGAAATGGGTCATGTTGGGTATGTACAGAGAGGTCTCGAGTAGACAAGTGCCTGGACTGGGGTGTGAGGTCAGTGGGACATTGCGTTGGTGAGATATCGCGAGAAGTGTGTTTTGGGTTAGGGTTAGGGTTAGGGTTAGGGTTAGGGGTTAGGGTTAGGGTTAGGGTTAGGAATAGGGATGATAACCACGATCACATATTTGAGGATCACATATTTGTGAATAACTTTTGATAGGAAAGTCATAGAGATCTGAAACCAAGCTCCGCCCCCACTATTTCAGGCATGGCCTTTCCAACGGTACCACCCACGAGTTTATACGACATTCCGTTCCTGAGATACATCACTTTTTATTTTTGAAATAGCTGTATCTCGGGAACCGTAGCTCGTAGAGACATGGGACCAAGACTGGCGCGTTCAGCGCCCCCTAATTAGGTCTGACGCCACCCACTCCGACCTACGACCTTCGGTTCCCGAGTTACAGGTCAAAACGTCCTCCCCATTGGAAATGAATGGGGTGAAAATTTCACTAAGTGTGGATGCCAAAATGTATGATTCAGAAAGTATTTAGGAGCACGTTTCAGGCCATTTGGAGTCTATTGATACCACTTATGAAGTGATTTTTAGGGTTAGGGTTAGGGTTAGGGTTTAGGGTTAGGGTTAGGGTTAGGGTTAGGGTTAGGAATAGGGATGATAAACACGATGACTGATTTGAGGATGACTTATTTGTGAATAACTTTTGATAGGAAGGTCATAGAGACCTGAAACTAAGCTCCGCCCCCACTATTTCAGGCATGGCCTTTCCAACGGTACCACCCACGAGTTTATACGACGTTCCGTTCCTGAGATACGTCACTTTTTATTTTTGAAATAGCTGTATCTCGGGAACCGTAGCTCGTAGAGACATGGGACCAAGACTGGCGCATTCAGCGCCCCCTAATTAGGTCTGACGCCACCCACTCCCGAGTCTCTACGACCTTCGGTTCCCGAGTTACAGGTCAAAACGTCCTCCCCATTGGAAATGAATGGGGTCAAAATTTCACTAAGTGTGGATGCCAAAATGTCTGATTCAGAAAGTATTTAGGAGCACGTTTCAGGTCATTTGGAGTCTTTTGGTACCACTTATGAAGTGACCTTTTTGAAAAAGGGTTAGGGTTAGGGTTAGGGTTAGGGTTAGGAGGGTTAGGGTTAGGGTTAGGGTTAGGGTTAGGGTTAGGGGTTAGGGTTAGGGTTAGGGTTAGGGTTAGGTGAGGGGACAAGAGGCCCGACCCCCTTAAGGGGGAAGGTACGTGCACTCGCCACCCCTCGGACAAGCCCCCTCCCCCACATACTCGTCCCCCCGTCCCCCTATTATATGCCATAATCGGCTTAATTATATTGGTCAAGTCGCCTTTGTTATATCAAGTATCATAGTTTTTTGTTTTTTTTATTTTTCCATTTTTTTGGTTTTTTCTTTTTTTTGTTGTTGTTGTTGTTTTCTTCCCCCCTTGTTTAGGTTAACCATGATCTTCTGTGTGTGCCCTGTAGCTACGTTTCGACTCTACTCGGTCTTCATCAGGCTGGGCACACACGGTATGGGATGTTTCCCCTTCAATGTCTTCCACCCAAATGAGGCAGTGTGGCGCTCCTCCTTTTATACTCTCCCGTTCCGTCCGTAACTTTTTTCTGTCGAATATTTTTCTTAGTTCCCGTAAGGGTTAGGGTTAGGGTTAGGGTTAGGGTTAGGGTTAGGGTTAGGGTTAGGGTTAGGGTTAGGGGGTTAGGGTTAGGGTTAGGGTTAGGGTTAGGGTTAGGGTTAGGGTTAGGGTTAGGGGGTTAGGGTTAGGGTTAGGGTTAGGGTTAGGGTTAGGGTTAGGGGGTTAGGGTTAGGGTTAGGGTTAGGGTTAGGGTTAGGGTTAGGTTAAGGGATAAGTGCCACTTTTGAAATCGCGTCTCATTTTCCTGTGAGCATCTGAGAGACTTGAGATTCCGGCTACCCCCCCATTATCGGCCACGGGCTTTCGATTGAGACCGTAACCAAGTCTCTAGGCCACTCCCACCGGAAGTTATGGCCAAAAAAGGGGTATTTTCAGAGTTTTTGGGGGGCTCATTTTTCCCCTTAAGTGCTCATTAGTTGAGACTCCGCCTACCCCCCCATTATCGACCACGCCCGATCGATAGAGACCGGAACCAAGTCTGTGCGACATTCCTATCAAAAGTTATTGGCCAATCAAAATCCCCCATAGGAATGAATGGAGAAGTGTGAAAAATCGCCTAAGTGCCACATGGTCATATGTATGGGGGGGCGGTCCCCAGGAAACCTGACCACTATATGTTTCAGGCAATTCTGAACATGATTGGTCGAGCACCGGAAGTGATTTTGATGGTCACCGAAATGGGTCATGTTGGGTATGTACAGAGAGGTCTCGAGTAGACAAGTGCCTGGACTGGGGTGTGAGGTCAGTGGGACATTGCGTTGGTGAGATATCGCGAGAAGTGTGTTTTGCGACATAGTGAAAAATCGCCTAAGTGGGTTAGGGTTAGGGTTAGGGTTAGGGTTAGGGTTAGGGTTAGGGTTAGGTTAAGGGATAAGTGCCACTTTTGAAATCGCGTCTCATTTTCCTGTGAGCATCTGAGAGACTTGAGATTCCGGCTACCCCCCCATTATCGGCCACGGGCTTTCGATTGAGACCGTAACCAAGTCTCTAGGCCACTCCCACCGGAAGTTATGGTTAGGGTTAGGGTTAGGGTTAGGGTTAGGGTTAGGGGTTAGGGTTAGGGTTAGGGTTAGGGTTAGGGTTAGGTTAGGGTTAGGGTTAGGGTTAGGGTTAGGGTTAGGGTTAGGGTTAGGGTTAGGGTTAGGGTTAGGGTTAGGGTTAGGAATAGGGATGATAACCACGATGACTGATTTGAGGATGACTTATTTGTGAATAACTTTTGATAGGAAGGTCATAGAGACCTGAAACTAAGCTCCGCCCCCACTATTTCAGGCATGGCCTTTCCAACGGTACCATCCCCGAGTTCATACGACGTTCCGTTCCTGAGATACGCCCCTTTTTTCTTTTGAAATAGCTGTATCTCGGGAACCGTAGGTCGTAGAGACATGGGACCAAGACTGGCGCGTTCAGCGCCCCCTAATTAGGTCTGACGCCACCCACTTCCGAGTCTCTACGACCTTCGGTTCCCGAGTTACAGGTCAAAACGTCCTCCCCATTGGAAATGAATGGGGTGAAAATTTCATTAAGTGTGGATGCCAAAATGTATGATGCAGAAAGTATTTAGGGTTAGGGTTGGGGGTTAGGGTTAGGGTTAGGGTTAGGGTTAGGGATGATAACCACGATGACTGATTTGAGGATGACTTATTTGTGAATAACTTTTGATAGGAAGGTCATAGAGACCTGAAACTAAGCTCCGCCCCCACTATTTCAGGCATGGCCTTTCCAACGGTACCATCCCCGAGTTCATACGACGTTCCGTTCCTGAGATACGCCCCTTTTTTCTTTTGAAATAGCTGTATCTCGGGAACCGTAGCTCGTAGAGACATGGGACCAAGACTGGCGCGTTCAGCACCCCCTAATTAGGTCTGACGCCACCCACTCCCGAGTCTCTACGACCTTCGGTTCCCGAGTTACAGGTCAAAACGTCCTCCCCATTGGAAATGAATGGGGTGAAAATTTCACTAAGTGTGAATGCCAAAATGTATGATTCAGAAAGTATTTAGGAGCACGTTTCAGGTCATTTGGAGTCTGTTGGTACCACTTATGAAGTGACCTTTTTGAAAAATAGGGTTAGGGTTAGGGTTAGGGTTAGGGTTAGGGTTAGGGTTAGGGGGTTAGGGTTAGGGTTAGGGTTAGGGTTAGGGGTTAGGGGTTAGGGGTTAGGGTTAGGGTTAGGGTTAGGTTAAGGGATAAGTGCCACTTTTGAAATCGCGTCTCATTTTCCTGTGAGCATCTGAGAGACTTGAGATTCCGGCTACCCCCCCATTATCGGCCACGGGCTTTCGATTGAGACCGGAACCAAGTCTCTAGGCCACTCCCACCGGAAGTTATGGCCAAAAAAGGGGTATTTTCAGAGTTTTTGGGGGGCTCATTTTTCCCCTTAAGTGCTCATTAGTTGAGACTCCGCCTACCCCCCCATTATCGACCACGCCCGATCGATAGAGACCGGAACCAAGTCTGTGCGACATTCCTATCAAAAGTTATTGGCCAATCAAAATCCCCCATAGGAATGAATGGAGAAGTGTGAAAAATCGCCTAAGTGCCACATGGTCATATGTATGGGGGGGCGGTCCCCAGGAAACCTGACCACTATATGTTTCAGGCAATTCTGAACATGATTGGTCGAGCACCGGAAGTGATTTTGATGGTCACCGAAATGGGTCATGTTGGGTATGTACAGAGAGGTCTCGAGTAGACAAGTGCCTGGACTGGGGTGTGAGGTCAGTGGGACATTGCGTTGGTGAGATATCGCGAGAAGTGTGTTTTGGGTTAGGGTTAGGGTTAGGGTTAGGGTTAGGGGTTAGGGTTAGGGTTAGGGTTAGGAATAGGGATGATAACCACGATCACATATTTGAGGATCACATATTTGTGAATAACTTTTGATAGGAAAGTCATAGAGATCTGAAACCAAGCTCCGCCCCCACTATTTCAGGCATGGCCTTTCCAACGGTACCACCCACGAGTTTATACGACATTCCGTTCCTGAGATACATCACTTTTTATTTTTGAAATAGCTGTATCTCGGGAACCGTAGCTCGTAGAGACATGGGACCAAGACTGGCGCGTTCAGCGCCCCCTAATTAGGTCTGACGCCACCCACTCCGACCTACGACCTTCGGTTCCCGAGTTACAGGTCAAAACGTCCTCCCCATTGGAAATGAATGGGGTGAAAATTTCACTAAGTGTGGATGCCAAAATGTATGATTCAGAAAGTATTTAGGAGCACGTTTCAGGCCATTTGGAGTCTATTGATACCACTTATGAAGTGATTTTTAGGGTTAGGGTTAGGGTTAGGGTTTAGGGTTAGGGTTAGGGTTAGGGTTAGGGTTAGGAATAGGGATGATAAACACGATGACTGATTTGAGGATGACTTATTTGTGAATAACTTTTGATAGGAAGGTCATAGAGACCTGAAACTAAGCTCCGCCCCCACTATTTCAGGCATGGCCTTTCCAACGGTACCACCCACGAGTTTATACGACGTTCCGTTCCTGAGATACGTCACTTTTTATTTTTGAAATAGCTGTATCTCGGGAACCGTAGCTCGTAGAGACATGGGACCAAGACTGGCGCATTCAGCGCCCCCTAATTAGGTCTGACGCCACCCACTCCCGAGTCTCTACGACCTTCGGTTCCCGAGTTACAGGTCAAAACGTCCTCCCCATTGGAAATGAATGGGGTCAAAATTTCACTAAGTGTGGATGCCAAAATGTCTGATTCAGAAAGTATTTAGGAGCACGTTTCAGGTCATTTGGAGTCTTTTGGTACCACTTATGAAGTGACCTTTTTGAAAAAGGGTTAGGGTTAGGGTTAGGGTTAGGGTTAGGAGGGTTAGGGTTAGGGTTAGGGTTAGGGTTAGGGTTAGGGGTTAGGGTTAGGGTTAGGGTTAGGGTTAGGTGAGGGGACAAGAGGCCCGACCCCCTTAAGGGGGAAGGTACGTGCACTCGCCACCCCTCGGACAAGCCCCCTCCCCCACATACTCGTCCCCCCGTCCCCCTATTATATGCCATAATCGGCTTAATTATATTGGTCAAGTCGCCTTTGTTATATCAAGTATCATAGTTTTTTGTTTTTTTTATTTTTCCATTTTTTTGGTTTTTTCTTTTTTTTGTTGTTGTTGTTGTTTTCTTCCCCCCTTGTTTAGGTTAACCATGATCTTCTGTGTGTGCCCTGTAGCTACGTTTCGACTCTACTCGGTCTTCATCAGGCTGGGCACACACGGTATGGGATGTTTCCCCTTCAATGTCTTCCACCCAAATGAGGCAGTGTGGCGCTCCTCCTTTTATACTCTCCCGTTCCGTCCGTAACTTTTTTCTGTCGAATATTTTTCTTAGTTCCCGTAAGGGTTAGGGTTAGGGTTAGGGTTAGGGTTAGGGTTAGGGTTAGGGTTAGGGTTAGGGTTAGGGGGTTAGGGTTAGGGTTAGGGTTAGGGTTAGGGTTAGGGTTAGGGTTAGGGGGTTAGGGTTAGGGTTAGGGTTAGGGTTAGGGTTAGGGTTAGGGTTAGGGGGTTAGGGTTAGGGTTAGGGTTAGGGTTAGGGTTAGGGTTAGGTTAAGGGATAAGTGCCACTTTTGAAATCGCGTCTCATTTTCCTGTGAGCATCTGAGAGACTTGAGATTCCGGCTACCCCCCCATTATCGGCCACGGGCTTTCGATTGAGACCGTAACCAAGTCTCTAGGCCACTCCCACCGGAAGTTATGGCCAAAAAAGGGGTATTTTCAGAGTTTTTGGGGGGCTCATTTTTCCCCTTAAGTGCTCATTAGTTGAGACTCCGCCTACCCCCCCATTATCGACCACGCCCGATCGATAGAGACCGGAACCAAGTCTGTGCGACATTCCTATCAAAAGTTATTGGCCAATCAAAATCCCCCATAGGAATGAATGGAGAAGTGTGAAAAATCGCCTAAGTGCCACATGGTCATATGTATGGGGGGGCGGTCCCCAGGAAACCTGACCACTATATGTTTCAGGCAATTCTGAACATGATTGGTCGAGCACCGGAAGTGATTTTGATGGTCACCGAAATGGGTCATGTTGGGTATGTACAGAGAGGTCTCGAGTAGACAAGTGCCTGGACTGGGGTGTGAGGTCAGTGGGACATTGCGTTGGTGAGATATCGCGAGAAGTGTGTTTTGCGACATAGTGAAAAATCGCCTAAGTGGGTTAGGGTTAGGGTTAGGGTTAGGGTTAGGGTTAGGGTTAGGGTTAGGTTAAGGGATAAGTGCCACTTTTGAAATCGCGTCTCATTTTCCTGTGAGCATCTGAGAGACTTGAGATTCCGGCTACCCCCCCATTATCGGCCACGGGCTTTCGATTGAGACCGTAACCAAGTCTCTAGGCCACTCCCACCGGAAGTTATGGTTAGGGTTAGGGTTAGGGTTAGGGTTAGGGTTAGGGGTTAGGGTTAGGGTTAGGGTTAGGGTTAGGGTTAGGTTAGGGTTAGGGTTAGGGTTAGGGTTAGGGTTAGGGTTAGGGTTAGGGTTAGGGTTAGGGTTAGGGTTAGGGTTAGGGATGATAACCACGATGACTGATTTGAGGATGACTTATTTGTGAATAACTTTTGATAGGAAGGTCATAGAGACCTGAAACTAAGCTCCGCCCCCACTATTTCAGGCATGGCCTTTCCAACGGTACCATCCCCGAGTTCATACGACGTTCCGTTCCTGAGATACGCCCCTTTTTTCTTTTGAAATAGCTGTATCTCGGGAACCGTAGGTCGTAGAGACATGGGACCAAGACTGGCGCGTTCAGCGCCCCCTAATTAGGTCTGACGCCACCCACTTCCGAGTCTCTACGACCTTCGGTTCCCGAGTTACAGGTCAAAACGTCCTCCCCATTGGAAATGAATGGGGTGAAAATTTCATTAAGTGTGGATGCCAAAATGTATGATGCAGAAAGTATTTAGGGTTAGGGTTGGGGGTTAGGGTTAGGGTTAGGGTTAGGGTTAGGGATGATAACCACGATGACTGATTTGAGGATGACTTATTTGTGAATAACTTTTGATAGGAAGGTCATAGAGACCTGAAACTAAGCTCCGCCCCCACTATTTCAGGCATGGCCTTTCCAACGGTACCATCCCCGAGTTCATACGACGTTCCGTTCCTGAGATACGCCCCTTTTTTCTTTTGAAATAGCTGTATCTCGGGAACCGTAGCTCGTAGAGACATGGGACCAAGACTGGCGCGTTCAGCACCCCCTAATTAGGTCTGACGCCACCCACTCCCGAGTCTCTACGACCTTCGGTTCCCGAGTTACAGGTCAAAACGTCCTCCCCATTGGAAATGAATGGGGTGAAAATTTCACTAAGTGTGAATGCCAAAATGTATGATTCAGAAAGTATTTAGGAGCACGTTTCAGGTCATTTGGAGTCTGTTGGTACCACTTATGAAGTGACCTTTTTGAAAAATAGGGTTAGGGTTAGGGTTAGGGTTAGGGTTAGGGTTAGGGGGTTAGGTTGGGGGATATAGGAACCCGGGAATGAATCCCGGGTGATGCACGGTCCGATCACTGTGGATGGCCAGTCCCCCTCCCCATCTTGCTAAATAGCGTTTAAGTCAAGTCGCCTTTGTTATATCAAGTATAAATATATATTTTTTTGTTCTTTTTGTTTTTTTCTTTTTTTTATTTTGTTTTTTTCATTTTTTTGGTTTGGCTTTTAGAATGTCCAATTATCGGTTAACCTATATTCATTTTGGTCCCTAGGTGGCGCTCGCGACGTTTCGTCCTCGTTTGGGACTTCCTCAGGCTAGCCACCTGGACCTGTTTGAGGAGGAGGAGATGTTGCTCCTTCGCTGCCTCTGCCAAACTGAGCTGCTTGCATAGTATCCCTCTATTTATACCCGCCCTCCGTAATTTCGTGCCGAATTGAATTTTTTCCGTGTCCCTTGAATTTAGTTGTTTTTGGCCCATATTCCCATGTCAAATTGTGTTTTAACCCTTTCTTTTCCCTTTTCAGATTCCAATTGTAATTATTAATACCAAGGTAAGTATTATTTGTGTTTTAATTCAATAAAAATGTATTTATTTAATTGTTTTTGACTTTCAACAGGTATCCCACCTTTTTCCTTTCTCTGATATTCCCATCATAATTCCTTCTCTCTATGCTCCCGATTTGGGAGTCTTACAAGGCATCTTTCCATTCCTTCAGTCTTCTTTCCTAGTTTTCCCGATCCCTATTCCAAATTCCCAATTCCCATATGTTTTCATCCCTCCCCGTCATCCAATTCCCCTCACTTTTCCTTCCTTCTTTCCACACTTCTATCCCGGATTCAAGCGTACCTCACATGTTTAATTTGCCATATGTGGGGTCATAGGCCATGTGGAAAGTGCCAAGCATGTTGAAGTTGCCATATGGGAGGTCATAGGCCATGCGGCATGTGTATCCCAGATTGGGATGTCGGTCCTCAGGGGACAATATTCGGGGACAGAAGGTCTCTATTAGGGTTAGGATAGGATTGGGGGTTAGGGTTAGGGTTTGGGAGTCAAATTTAGGGTTAGGTCAAAGGTGCTAGGGTTAGGGTTAGGGTTAGGGTTAGGTTTAGGCCATAATCAGGCTTGGTTAGGATTAGGGCTAGGGTTCAGGTTAGGCCATAATCAGGCTTGGGTAGGATTGGGGTTAGGTTTAGGGCTAAATAGGGGTTAGCACAGCATATATATGGGGAGGAGAACTGGCCATTGGGTCCACAGGAGGCACTGGCTGGTTAGGTTGGGGGATATAGGAACCCGGGAATGAATCCCGGGTGATGCACGGTCCGATCACTGTGGATGGCCAGTCCCCCTCCCCATCTTGCTAAATAGCGTTTAAGTCAAGTCGCCTTTGTTATATCAAGTATAAATATATATTTTTTTGTTCTTTTTGTTTTTTTCTTTTTTTTATTTTGTTTTTTTCATTTTTTTGGTTTGGCTTTTAGAATGTCCAATTATCGGTTAACCTATATTCATTTTGGTCCCTAGGTGGCGCTCGCGACGTTTCGTCCTCGTTTGGGACTTCCTCAGGCTAGCCACCTGGACCTGTTTGAGGAGGAGGAGATGTTGCTCCTTCGCTGCCTCTGCCAAACTGAGCTGCTTGCATAGTATCCCTCTATTTATAGGGTTAGGGTTAGGGTTAGGGTTAGGGTTAGGGTTAGGGTTAGGGTTAGGGTTAGGGTTAGGGTTAGGGTTAGGGTTAGGGTTAGGGTTAGGGTTAGGGTTAGGGTTAGGGTTAGGGTTAGGGTTAGGGTTAGGGTTAGGGTTAGGGTTAGGGTTAGGGTTAGGGTTAGGGTTAGGGTTAGGGTTAGGGTTAGGGTTAGGGTTAGGGTTAGGGTTAGGGTTAGGGTTAGGGTTAGGGTTAGGGTTAGGGTTAGGGTTAGGGTTAGGGTTAGGGTTAGGGTTAGGGTTAGGGTTAGGGTTAGGGTTAGGGTTAGGGTTAGGGTTAGGGTTAGGGTTAGGGTTAGGGTTAGGGTTAGGGTTAGGGTTAGGGTTAGGGTTAGGGTTAGGGTTAGGGTTAGGGTTAGGGTTAGGGTTAGGGTTAGGGTTAGGGTTAGGGTTAGGGTTAGGGTTAGGGTTAGGGTTAGGGTTAGGGTTAGGGTTAGGGTTAGGGTTAGGGTTAGGGTTAGGGTTAGGGTTAGGGTTAGGGTTAGGGTTAGGGTTAGGGTTAGGGTTAGGGTTAGGGTTAGGGTTAGGGTTAGGGTTAGGGTTAGGGTTAGGGTTAGGGTTAGGGTTAGGGTTAGGGTTAGGGTTAGGGTTAGGGTTAGGGTTAGGGTTAGGGTTAGGGTTAGGGTTAGGGTTAGGGTTAGGGTTAGGGTTAGGGTTAGGGTTAGGGTTAGGGTTAGGGTTAGGGTTAGGGTTAGGGTTAGGGTTAGGGTTAGGGTTAGGGTTAGGGTTAGGGTTAGGGTTAGGGTTAGGGTTAGGGTTAGGGTTAGGGTTAGGGTTAGGGTTAGGGTTAGGGTTAGGGTTAGGGTTAGGGTTAGGGTTAGGGTTAGGGTTAGGGTTAGGGTTAGGGTTAGGGTTAGGGTTAGGGTTAGGGTTAGGGTTAGGGTTAGGGTTAGGGTTAGGGTTAGGGTTAGGGTTAGGGTTAGGGTTAGGGTTAGGGTTAGGGTTAGGGTTAGGGTTAGGGTTAGGGTTAGGGTTAGGGTTAGGGTTAGGGTTAGGGTTAGGGTTAGGGTTAGGGTTAGGGTTAGGGTTAGGGTTAGGGTTAGGGTTAGGGTTAGGGTTAGGGTTAGGGTTAGGGTTAGGGTTAGGGTTAGGGTTAGGGTTAGGGTTAGGGTTAGGGTTAGGGTTAGGGTTAGGGTTAGGGTTAGGGTTAGGGTTAGGGTTAGGGTTAGGGTTAGGGTTAGGGTTAGGGTTAGGGTTAGGGTTAGGGTTAGGGTTAGGGTTAGGGTTAGGGTTAGGGTTAGGGTTAGGGTTAGGGTTAGGGTTAGGGTTAGGGTTAGGGTTAGGGTTAGGGTTAGGGTTAGGGTTAGGGTTAGGGTTAGGGTTAGGGTTAGGGTTAGGGTTAGGGTTAGGGTTAGGGTTAGGGTTAGGGTTAGGGTTAGGGTTAGGGTTAGGGTTAGGGTTAGGGTTAGGGTTAGGGTTAGGGTTAGGGTTAGGGTTAGGGTTAGGGTTAGGGTTAGGGTTAGGGTTAGGGTTAGGGTTAGGGTTAGGGTTAGGGTTAGGGTTAGGGTTAGGGTTAGGGTTAGGGTTAGGGTTAGGGTTAGGGTTAGGGTTAGGGTTAGGGTTAGGGTTAGGGTTAGGGTTAGGGTTAGGGTTAGGGTTAGGGTTAGGGTTAGGGTTAGGGTTAGGGTTAGGGTTAGGGTTAGGGTTAGGGTTAGGGTTAGGGTTAGGGTTAGGGTTAGGGTTAGGGTTAGGGTTAGGGTTAGGGTTAGGGTTAGGGTTAGGGTTAGGGTTAGGGTTAGGGTTAGGGTTAGGGTTAGGGTTAGGGTTAGGGTTAGGGTTAGGGTTAGGGTTAGGGTTAGGGTTAGGGTTAGGGTTAGGGTTAGGGTTAGGGTTAGGGTTAGGGTTAGGGTTAGGGTTAGGGTTAGGGTTAGGGTTAGGGTTAGGGTTAGGGTTAGGGTTAGGGTTAGGGTTAGGGTTAGGGTTAGGGTTAGGGGTTAGGGTTAGGGTTAGGGTTAGGGTTAGGGTTAGGGTTAGGGTTAGGGTTAGGGTTAGGGTTAGGTTAGGGTTAGGGTTAGGGTTAGGGTTAGGGTTAGGGTTAGGGTTAGGGTTAGGGTTAGGGTTAGGGTTAGGGTTAGGGTTAGGGTTAGGGTTAGGGTTAGGGTTAGGGTTAGGGTTAGGGTTAGGGTTAGGGTTAGGGTTAGGGTTAGGGTTAGGGTTAGGGTTAGGGTTAGGGTTAGGGTTAGGGTTAGGGTTAGGGTTAGGGTTAGGGTTAGGGTTAGGGTTAGGGTTAGGGTTAGGGTTAGGGTTAGGGTTAGGGTTAGGGTTAGGGTTAGGGTTAGGGTTAGGGTTAGGGTTAGGGTTAGGGTTAGGGTTAGGGTTAGGGTTAGGGTTAGGGTTAGGGTTAGGGTTAGGGTTAGGGTTAGGGTTAGGGTTAGGGTTAGGGTTAGGGTTAGGGTTAGGGTTAGGGTTAGGGTTAGGGTTAGGGTTAGGGTTAGGGTTAGGGTTAGGGTTAGGGTTAGGGTTAGGGTTAGGGTTAGGGTTAGGGTTAGGGTTAGGGTTAGGGTTAGGGTTAGGGTTAGGGTTAGGGTTAGGGTTAGGGTTAGGGTTAGGGTTAGGGTTAGGGTTAGGGTTAGGGTTAGGGTTAGGGTTAGGGTTAGGGTTAGGGTTAGGGTTAGGGTTAGGGTTAGGGTTAGGGTTAGGGTTAGGGTTAGGGTTAGGGTTAGGGTTAGGGTTAGGGTTAGGGTTAGGGTTAGGGTTAGGGTTAGGGTTAGGGTTAGGGTTAGGGTTAGGGTTAGGGTTAGGGTTAGGGTTAGGGTTAGGGTTAGGGTTAGGGTTAGGGTTAGGGTGGTTAGGGTTAGGGTTAGGGTTAGGGTTAGGGTTAGGGTTAGGGTTAGGGTTAGGGTTAGGGTTAGGGTTAGGGTTAGGGTTAGGGTTAGGGTTAGGGTTAGGGTTAGGGTTAGGGTTAGGGTTAGGGTTAGGGTTAGGGTTAGGGTTAGGGTTAGGGTTAGGGTTAGGGTTAGGGTTAGGGGTTAGGGTTAGGGTTAGGGTTAGGGTTAGGGTTAGGGTTAGGGTTAGGGTTAGGGTTAGGGTTAGGGTTAGGGTTAGGGTTAGGGTTAGGGTTAGGGTTAGGGTTAGGGTTAGGGTTAGGGTTAGGGTTAGGGTTAGGGTTAGGGTTAGGGTTAGGGTTAGGGTTAGGGTTAGGGTTAGGGTTAGGGTTAGGGTTAGGGTTAGGGTTAGGGTTAGGGTTAGGGTTAGGGTTAGGGTTAGGGTTAGGGTTAGGGTTAGGGTTAGGGTTAGGGTTAGGGTTAGGGTTAGGGTTAGGGTTAGGGTTAGGGTTAGGGTTAGGGTTAGGGTTAGGGTTAGGGTTAGGGTTAGGGTTAGGGTTAGGGTTAGGGTTAGGGTTAGGGTTAGGGTTAGGGTTAGGGTTAGGGTTAGGGTTAGGGTTAGGGTTAGGGTTAGGGTTAGGGTTAGGGTTAGGGTTAGGGTTAGGGTTAGGGTTAGGGTTAGGGTTAGGGTTAGGGTTAGGGTTAGGGTTAGGGTTAGGGTTAGGGTTAGGGTTAGGGTTAGGGTTAGGGTTAGGGTTAGGGTTAGGGTTAGGGTTAGGGTTAGGGTTAGGGTTAGGGTTAGGGTTAGGGTTAGGGTTAGGGTTAGGGTTAGGGTTAGGGTTAGGGTTAGGGTTAGGGTTAGGGTTAGGGTTAGGGTTAGGGTTAGGGTTAGGGTTAGGGTTAGGGTTAGGGTTAGGGTTAGGGTTAGGGTTAGGGTTAGGGTTAGGGTTAGGGTTAGGGTTAGGGTTAGGGTTAGGGTTAGGGTTAGGGTTAGGGTTAGGGTTAGGGTTAGGGTTAGGGTTAGGGTTAGGGTTAGGGTTAGGGTTAGGGTTAGGGTTAGGGTTAGGGTTAGGGTTAGGGTTAGGGTTAGGGTTAGGGTTAGGGTTAGGGTTAGGGTTAGGGTTAGGGTTAGGGTTAGGGTTAGGGTTAGGGTTAGGGTTAGGGTTAGGGTTAGGGTTAGGGTTAGGGTTAGGGTTAGGGTTAGGGTTAGGGTTAGGGTTAGGGTTAGGGTTAGGGTTAGGGTTAGGGTTAGGGTTAGGGTTAGGGTTAGGGTTAGGGTTAGGGTTAGGGTTAGGGTTAGGGTTAGGGTTAGGGTTAGGGTTAGGGTTAGGGTTAGGGTTAGGGTTAGGGTTAGGGTTAGGGTTAGGGTTAGGGTTAGGGTTAGGGTTAGGGTTAGGGTTAGGGTTAGGGTTAGGGTTAGGGTTAGGGTTAGGGTTAGGGTTAGGGTTAGGGTTAGGGTTAGGGTTAGGGTTAGGGTTAGGGTTAGGGTTAGGGTTAGGGTTAGGGTTAGGGTTAGGGTTAGGGTTAGGGTTAGGGTTAGGGTTAGGGTTAGGGTTAGGGTTAGGGTTAGGGTTAGGGTTAGGGTTAGGGTTAGGGTTAGGGTTAGGGTTAGGGTTAGGGTTAGGGTTAGGGTTAGGGTTAGGGTTAGGGTTAGGGTTAGGGTTAGGGTTAGGGTTAGGGTTAGGGTTAGGGTTAGGGTTAGGGTTAGGGTTAGGGTTAGGGTTAGGGTTAGGGTTAGGGTTAGGGTTAGGGTTAGGGTTAGGGTTAGGGTTAGGGTTAGGGTTAGGGTTAGGGTTAGGGTTAGGGTTAGGGTTAGGGTTAGGGTTAGGGTTAGGGTTAGGGTTAGGGTTAGGGTTAGGGTTAGGGTTAGGGTTAGGGTTAGGGTTAGGGTTAGGGTTAGGGTTAGGGTTAGGGTTAGGGTTAGGGTTAGGGTTAGGGTTAGGGTTAGGGTTAGGGTTAGGGTTAGGGTTAGGGTTAGGGTTAGGGTTAGGGTTAGGGTTAGGGTTAGGGTTAGGGTTAGGGTTAGGGTTAGGGTTAGGGTTAGGGTTAGGGTTAGGGTTAGGGTTAGGGTTAGGGTTAGGGTTAGGGTTAGGGTTAGGGTTAGGGTTAGGGTTAGGGTTAGGGTTAGGGTTAGGGTTAGGGTTAGGGTTAGGGTTAGGGTTAGGGTTAGGGTTAGGGTTAGGGTTAGGGTTAGGGTTAGGGTTAGGGTTAGGGTTAGGGTTAGGGTTAGGGTTAGGGTTAGGGTTAGGGTTAGGGTTAGGGTTAGGGTTAGGGTTAGGGTTAGGGTTAGGGTTAGGGTTAGGGTTAGGGTTAGGGTTAGGGTTAGGGTTAGGGTTAGGGTTAGGGTTAGGGTTAGGGTTAGGGTTAGGGTTAGGGTTAGGGTTAGGGTTAGGGTTAGGGTTAGGGTTAGGGTTAGGGTTAGGGTTAGGGTTAGGGTTAGGGTTAGGGTTAGGGTTAGGGTTAGGGTTAGGGTTAGGGTTAGGGTTAGGGTTAGGGTTAGGGTTAGGGTTAGGGTTAGGGTTAGGGTTAGGGTTAGGGTTAGGGTTAGGGTTAGGGTTAGGGTTAGGGTTAGGGTTAGGGTTAGGGTTAGGGTTAGGGTTAGGGTTAGGGTTAGGGTTAGGGTTAGGGTTAGGGTTAGGGTTAGGGTTAGGGTTAGGGTTAGGGTTAGGGTTAGGGTTAGGGTTAGGGTTAGGGTTAGGGTTAGGGTTAGGGTTAGGGTTAGGGTTAGGGTTAGGGTTAGGGTTAGGGTTAGGGTTAGGGTTAGGGTTAGGGTTAGGGTTAGGGTTAGGGTTAGGGTTAGGGTTAGGGTTAGGGTTAGGGTTAGGGTTAGGGTTAGGGTTAGGGTTAGGGTTAGGGTTAGGGTTAGGGTTAGGGTTAGGTTAGGGTTAGGTTAGGGTTAGGGTTAGGGTTAGGGTTAGGGTTAGGGGTTAGGGTTAGGGTTAGGGTTAGGGTTAGGGTTAGGGTTAGGGTTAGGGGGTTAGGGTTAGGGTTAGGGTTAGGGTTAGGGTTAGGGTTAGGGTTAGGGTTAG
>NW_026910602.1:0-7500 GCF_963691925.1 Scomber scombrus
CCTTCTTCCTCCCTTCCATCCTTCCTTCCTTCTCTCCTCCCCCCCCTCCCTCCCTCCCTCCCTCCCTCCCTTCTTTCCTTTCCTTCCTTCTTTCTCCCTTCCATGCTTATATTTCATTAGCAGTGAGTACTCTGGTCTTCTTCAGTGTGTAAATATCCCAGCTAGCTTCACCAGCCTGTGTTTATATATATATATTTTTTTTATATATTTTGATGATAGATGTTTGGAGCAACAAAATCCATCTGAACACATTGCAAAATTAATGCAGTAGAAACCTGCTGTCCTCTGTAGCTGCTCCTCGCACCATTTGGTCAAACAGAGACTTTTATTTATGTGTTTTATTTTGGATATTAAACATTTTTACTGTGCCATAGCATACTGTGAAAATGTTATGTTTGTTTGTGATGGTGTTGAACTTGGCTGCCTCCCGTGTGTCGCCTCCTGTCAGAATAAGCTCGCTGGCGTCCCATCTCTCTCGTTCTTATTCAGTCGTTCTCCATCTGTCTCTCTGTTTCTGTCTCTATTACTGCTCCTTCTTCTTCTTCTCTCTCATTCCTCATCTCCATCCTTGCTCTTTTTGGCTTTACCTCACTCTCTATTCTCCCATCTTCATCGCTCACATCCCCCTCTCCTTCTCAGCTCACGTCAGATCCTTACACCACAGAGATAAAGCGTGCTGCTCTCTTGCTTTATCAAGCTATCTGTCCACCTGCACACAGCTATTATTACTGCTTAACCCTCCTGTTGTCCTCGAGTCAAGGAAGGTAGGGAGGAAGAAGGAAGGAAAGGAGGGGGGGAGGAAGGAAGGAAAAAAAGGGAAGAAGAAGGAAAGAAAGGAGGGAGGAAAAAAGGAAGGAAAGGAGAGAGGAAGGAAGGGAGGAAGGAAGACGGAAGGAAGGGAGGAAGGAAGGGAGGAAGGAAGACGGAAAGAAGGAAGGGAGGAAGGTAGGGGGGAGGAAAGAAAGAGAGAAGGAGGGAGGGAGGGAGAAAGGAAAA
Organism: Scomber scombrus; assembly: GCF_963691925.1. Lineage (NCBI taxonomy): Eukaryota > Metazoa > Chordata > Actinopteri > Scombriformes > Scombridae > Scomber > Scomber scombrus. The sequence goes on from NW_026910602.1 coordinate 997, forward strand.
GAGGACGGGAGGATGGAAGGAAAGAAGGACAGAGGAAAAAAGGAAGGCATGAAGGTAGGGGGGAGGAAAGGAAAGAAGGAAGGAGGGAAGGAGGGAGAAAGGAAAAGAGTATGAGAGAAAGGAAGGAAAGAAGGACAGAGGAAAGAAGGAAGGGAGGAAGTTAGGGGGAGGAAAGAAAGAGAGAAGGAGGGAGGGAGGAAAGGAAGGAGGGAAGGAAAGAAGGAGGGAAGGAAAGAAGGAGGGAGAGAGGAAGGAAGGACAGAAGGAAGGAAAAAAGGAGGATGGAGGAAGGAAAGAAGGAAGGGAGGAAAGAGAGAGGAAGGAAAGACGGAGGAAGGAAGGGAAGAAAGAAGTCACTTTATCATGCCTATCTTCCCATTTCTCTCCACATCTCCAGGCTTGCATACTCCTCCTCCTCCTCTTCCTCCTGTGGTTTTAATAAGGATGGTGCGTTCGTGTTTAATCGTAAAAACAGAACTCATATCATCTCGTATCAGCAAACACCAGATATTTCCTGATGCTGAAGTCTGTGCAGAACGCTGGATAAACACTGCCAGGCCTGTCATATTAGTCTCCGTCAATACACCACCTGCTCTGGAAACAGGTGCTGCTTTTCACGACTGTCACATCTTATCACATCTTGTTGTGTTGACGTGACGTTTAATAACATAAGCTGACACAACACGTCATGACAGAATTCGTCTCGTGTCATCTTGGATTGTGTCTCCTTGCCAGGTGATGCAACACGAGGAAGAAGGAATGAAAGGAGGGAGGAAGGGAGTAAGGAAGGGAAGGAGGGAGAAGGAAGGAAAGGAGGGAGGGAGGAAGGAAGGAGGGAAGGAAGGAAGTAAGGAAAGGAGGGAGGAAGGAAGGAGGTAAGGAGGGAATGAAGGAAGGAAGGAAGGAAGGAAGGAAGGAAGGGAGGGAGGGAGGGAGGAAGGAAGGGAGGAAAGGAAAGGAAAGGAAAGAAGGAAGGAAAGGAAGGAAGAAAGGACAGAGGAAAGAAGGAAGGGAGGAAGGAAAGGAAGAAAGGACAGAGGAAAGAAGGAAGGAAGAAAGGAAGGAAGGTAGGAGGGAGGGAGGGAGAAAGGAAAAGAGGAAGGGAGGAAGGAAGGAAAAGAGGAAGGGAGGAAAGGAGGAAAGGAGGAAGGAAAGAAAAGAGGAAGGGAGGAAGGAAGGAAAGAAGGAAGGGAGGAGGGAGGGAGGAAAGAAGGAGGGAGGGAGGGAGAAAGGAAAAGAGGAAGGGAGAAAGGAAGGAAAGAAGGACAGGTGCTGCTTATCACGTCTTGTTGTCTTGACGTGACGTTTAATAACATAACCTGACACAACACGTCATGACAGAATTCGTCTTGTGTCATCTTCGATTGTGTCTCCTCTGGACTCGTCTTGCCACATGATGCACCACACTGGGTCACACTGGATCACATCTTGCATAAAGTACCAGTCAAAATATCGGACATGCTTTCTCACAAGACAGAAAAACACATCTGCAAGTGTCAAACAGACAAGATGATCAAGATCTGCTCTGTCGTCTTCATCACTAATGTTATATCTTGTCGGTCTAATAACAACGGGAATTTCTTATTGTGTTCTGTGTTACTATTTTCAGTAGAAAGTTGCTCAAACCTGCTCATAAACTTGCTAGATGTCACTAGATGATGTCATGCTTTCAGGTGACATGTGATGTCATATCATAACCGCATACATGGGTCAGTGACAATTGATGCTTGGTAAGTTGAGCAATTCAAAAAAAATAGTTTAAAAGCAGCATCAGGTTTGTTAAAATGTATATTTTATATTTTTGTTGGTTTTATGTCATTTGAAATGCTTTTAATCTATTTTTTAAGATATTTTTGAATTGCTCATCTTTCCAACCCTTATTTATCACTGACCCAAACACATCTAAGGCCACGATAGAGAGGAGAAAATAGATAGAATTATAACCAGAGCATCAACGTTCATAGGTTGTGAACTCCCATCACTGGACTCCATATGAACACACACACACACACACACACACACACACACACACACACACACACACACACACACACACACACACACACACACACACACACACACACACACACACACACACACAATCTAACAAGCTATTAAGATCAGTGATAACCTCTCCACCCAGCTCACCATCTTTTTCAGCGTCTCACCTCTGGCTGAAGGTTCAGGTCAGTAGGAGGCAACTGGAGCTTCTCCTTCAGAGCCGTATAGTTGATAAATACACATAAGTGGGTCTAAATGTATCGTATTGTATGTTTCTTCTATTGCACTCATGTCCTTTTTGCCTGCGCCGGTATTGAACATGATGTATTGTTACTGAGATTAATTCCAGCTTGTTTAGCCTTTGAGGTAATTAAAGGAATTTGAATTTGACATGTCTTGTTTCAACATGACAAAACAAATGTCTCGTTATGACGTGACATTTCTTGTTATGTTATAAAGAGGTGTAGTGTGGCATTAGTTGCCCTGACACCAACAGACTTGTGTCTTGTAAATATGACAGAACTGTAATTAACACCAGGCGGTTAGCAGATACAAATCTCTGTAATAACTGAGTATGAAGCTGAATAAAAAAAAAACTCTTTTCAGCTAACAGGGTTTACATTGATGGTGCTGCTGTGGAGAGGGTTGCCAACCGTCCCTTGAAAAACAGAATCCTCCCGTATTGAGCTGAAAAGGGACTCTTTGCAATTTGTCCCGTATTTCCGTGAGAATCAAAATAGTCTGTAAAATGTCAATTGAATCAATGAATGTCACTGACAGGGCGTTTTATATTAAAATTCACGGTAATCTTATTGCCCCGCCCTCTCCTGCTCTGTGACCAATGAGCTGACAGCACACTCACACACGAGAATGACAATGCAGAATCCGGCTCTTCTCATTGGTCGAGGTGCTGTTGCTTGCAAGAAGATACCAGAAGACAAGACTTTGAGATGTTTATGTTTACAACTTTTCCACAGACTTCCTGTTTGCAGTTTTCTTATTGCACTAAATATTCACTAATACAGGAATCTTCTCCTTTCTATTGTTTTTTGTTATTTTATTCTGTTTTCACTTAAGCGGGACTGAGTTCTGTTAAAGAGATTTGTTATTTTTGCACTAAAAAATAAATTGTGGAATAATAATTAGTTTTTCATGTATTCTTACCACTAACAAAAACATGCATTGAATTCAATTCAGGTTTGAATCAAATAATTTAAAAATCGTTTCACACACACAAAAAAAAAGGCCAACATTTTTACCAAGCCGGGAGGGGTTGGCCGGCCCTGCCAACTAGGTGTCCCTTATTTATTTTTCAGGGAGTTGGCAAGCCTAGCTGTGGAGAGGGTCAGTGACATTAGGTTCCACTTAGCTTAGACAACCTCACATTCTCCATCAACACCAATAAGCATCTCATGATATTCACCTATACAGCTCTACTATTAAAGCTTTCAAACTACTATATCTCACATCTCTTCTCTCATTTAGATCTAGTAGCAACAGTATAAGATCCAGTAATTACTGAATCCTTCGTATCCCTCAGGTACTAATGTTGGCAACTTTTAGGACTACGCACTTTTTAAATTGAATTAGCAGCAAACAGCCCTCAAACTTGAATATTACAATCCTCCTGGAGATTTTAAAGCTTTATTATCTGATGGTTTTTTTTGTTTTTTTTAATGATTCTTGTAATTGTTTTTGATTAATTCTTTGTTTATTGTGTAGTTGCTGGTTGTGTTATGAATGTTTCTTGTTCTCAGGTCTTTCTTGGAAGAGAGAAAACTCCTGATTAACCCTCCTGTTGTCCTCGAGTCAAGGAAGGAAGGGAGGAAGAAGGAAAGGAAGGGAGGGAGGCAGGAAGGAAGGAAGGGAGGTAGGAAGGAAGGAAGGGAAGGAGAAGGAATGAAAGGAGGGACGAAGAAGGAAGGAAGGAAAGGAGGAAGAAGGAAGGAAGGAAAGGAGGGAGGAAGGGAGGAAGAAGGAAGGAAAGGAGGGAAGGAAGGAAGGGAGGAAGAAGGAAAGAAGGAAGGGGGGAAGGAAGGGAGGAAGAAGGAAGGAAAGGATGGAGAAAAGAAGGAAGGAAGGGAGGTAGGAAAGGAAGGAAGGTAGGGGGGAGGAAAGAAAGAGAGAAGGAGGGAGGGAGGGATAAAGGAAAAGAGGAAGGCAAGAGGGAAGGAAAGAAGGACAGAGGAAGGGAGGAAGGTAGGGAGGTAGGGGGGAGGAAAGAAAGAGAGAAGGAGGGAGGGAGGAAAGAAGGAAGGAGGGAAGGAAAAAAGGAGGGAGGAAGGGAGGAAGGAAGGAAGGAAGGAGGGAAGAAAGGGGGATGGAGGAAGGAAAGAATGAAAGGAAGGAAAGGAAGAGAGAAGGAGGACAGACGAACAGTCAAAACAGACGGGGTCAATTTGACCCTTGAGGACGACACGAAGATTAAATAAATAAAAAAAGGAAAGATTATTGATGTGTGAAAAGGTTTGGAAAGCCTTTTGCAAACAGAATTTAAAGATTTTGTTCGAGCAACATTTTAGATGCTTAATGTTTCCGTGAGTCTCACCAGGATTGTCTCACATGTTCTCTCCACTATGAAAGATGTCGGCATCAGGCGCCAAAATTCACACCATCACACTCTCCGTCATTACACACACTCTCGCCTCGTACTGAGTGTTGTTATTCACCCGATGTTACTCTCAGCTTGGTTTCTGCCGCAGTAATTAGTACACGAGAATAAAATGATGCTTTACAACTACACCGAGGTAACAAAGGTATAGTTTTTACTTTTAATTGGGGCAAAGTTAACTGACACTAACACACACTGTTAATGTAATGGTGTGCTCGTGCTGATTATTGCTGCTTACTAAAGTAGCTTAAACCCTGCGCTGGGTGTCAGAGATGTTGTGAGCTTAGTGTTTGTGATGAAGTGGAAACAAATCCTCACATCTAACAGTCATTTAGAGCATTTAGAGTCTACTGCTTCGTCCTCACCAAAAAAACAACAACTTATTCAAACATTTAAAACAACTTGCATGTTATATTATGAGTAAATAATGTTCTGTTCCACTTGTATGTATGATATTGTGTCCAATTTCTGATCAACAGTCAGTCTTGGTGTCATGGAGACATAAGTATTATCATTCCCTGACTGTAATCAAGCACTTTAAGATGCCAAAATCAAACTAAACCAACGTAAACTCACAAAATGCAATTGTAGTTTTCATTTATATTGGTTTTGGAAGGTGGTATCAACCATAGACCATAGACTGTATATAAGAACTGGACGTAACATCTGTGACGTCACCCATTGGTTTGTGGACTGCTGCTCGGAGGCCAATAGTTTCGGATCTGAGCAGCGCCATCTTGAAAATGTCAGGTGCATGCTGGGAAATATAAAAAACAGGGATTCTACTTATATGGACATCAGGAGGAGCATGAGGCGCCCTCCTGAACCTGTGAACCAATCAACCTGTCAATCACGACGTAGCCACGCCCTAATGCATACCCTGCTTTATCGTCACATATAAAATCAGGGAGGCCAAAATGTCCCAAATGAACATCATACTGCATTGAAGAAGGCTTTAAACTAGCGATTGAGACCATAAACACATTTTGAAAACGTTTACTGAGGTTAGAAATCAAGTGAGAAGTTGGTGAATTCTCCATTGACTTGTATAGAGACGGAAGTCCTTTTGACACCAAAACGGTCGCCCCCTGGTGGCCTTTTGATAGAATGCAGTTTTAAGTTACTTCTGCGTTACTTCTGCTGTTACCTGCTTAGTGGTATAGATTGGATAACTGTATATATGTGTGTGTGTATGTGTGTGTGTGTGTGTGTGTGTGTGTGCGTGTGTGTTTCTGACTTACTGGTTTGGACTGGATTTCTTTGGCATAGAGAGGCTCAAGGAACTCAGACTCTCCCTCCACTTTCAGGCCCTTCTCTGTTATTCTGAGGTTGCCCATGCCGTCCTGCAGAGGAACAAAGACACAAGAGTCACAGTTAGTTCATCATCTCTTCATTTAACAGCACAGAGACATATTATGTGTGTATCCATGGGAATCCATATCTATCCATTATAACACTGTGAAATTGCTGATGCAGCTTTACTGTATTTCCATTTTTCTGCACTGTGCCGAGAACACAATTATCATGACAGTTTAACAATATTGTATAAACAACAATGATTATACACTTTTCCTAAATGCTAAATATAATTGATAAAGTATTGCAAACTGGAGTCTCAGCTTTATTTCCCCCACACAGCTTTCAAAATGATTTCATAGCCTTCACTATTCACTACCTGTCACTTCTAACCTAAGCATGGATATTAGGTCCGATAACATGAGGAGGCGTTCATAACAACTACTGTCCTCTGCAATGTTGGATATTTTTAACTTGCACATTTTGAGGTCATGTGTTTTATAACATCATTTTAATATCCTTATTTATTATTAGACATTAGATATGGTTTTTATCTTGCACTTTATAACCAACCCTATTGACTATTGCCTATTTTT
>NW_026910603.1:0-10000 GCF_963691925.1 Scomber scombrus
GTTAAACCCAGAAACGTCTCAGTCCTGTTAAATGTTTGCTTTATAATGATCAGCTGCTTTTATATCATTTAATTAATGAGGAGAAGAGTCTGGATGAACTTATTTTAATAAACTTTAAGGTGTTTTTGGCACCGTGTTCTGTGACAAATAGTCAGTAGAGCATGTTTGGAGAGTGATGAGATCTTCAATGAGACTATAAAGCTGCTGTCTGATGGTCTTTTTAATATGTTTCTTTTATTAATAAGTAGATTTTGACTTTCAGTGTTTTTTCAGCAGCTGAATCACAAATCTTACAGCCCCTGAACTCTGAGAGGAAAACAAAAGTTGTTCTAACTGTAAAAATAAAGATAACAGTGACGGATTATCTGTTTATGAAAGCAGATTTTGTGGAGGAGATTTTTATAAAGTACATTTTTTAAATGTAATGATGTTTTAGGAAAGTAAAGAGTAAAACATGTTTGTGAAGTGGTGAGATCTTCAATGAGACTATAACGCTGCTGTCTGATGGTTCTGATGGTCGTTTTAATGCATTTCTTTGTCCAATAATTAAAATGTTGTCAGTAGGAATGAAAGCAGAGACTCGTGGCATCATGGTGATGATTTCTCACAAACCTACAAACACCCTGCTGTGTTTAACCCTCCTGTCGTCCTCCCGGGTTAAATTGACTCCGTCTGTTTTGACTGTTCCTTCTTTCTTTCCTTCCTTCCTTCCTTCCTCCTTCTCTTTCTTCCCTCCTTCTTTCCTTCCCTCCTTTCTTCCTCCTTCCTTCCTCCTTCTTTCCTTCCTTCCTTCCTTCTGTCCTTCCATCCTCCCTCCCTCCTTCCCTTCCTTCCTTCTTCCTCCCTTCCTCCTTCCCTTCCTTCCTTCTTCCTCCCTCCCTTCCTTCCCTTCTCCCTCCCTTCCATCCTTCCTTCCTTCTTCCTCCCTTCCCTCCTTCCTTCCTTCCTTCTTCCTCCCTCCCTTCCTTCCCTTCTCCCTCCCTCCCTTCCATCCTTCCTTCCTTCTTCCTCCCTTCCCTCCATCCTTCCTTCCTTCTTCCTCCCTTCCTTCTCTCCTCCCTCTTTTCCTCCTTACTCCCTTCCTCCCTTCCTTCTTCCTCCCTTCCATCCTTCCTTCCTCCTCCCTTCCAGCCTTCCTTCTTCCTCCCTTCCCTCCATCCTTCCTTCCTTCTTCCTCCCTTCCTTCTCTCCTCCCTCTTTTCCTCCTTACTCCCTTCCTCCCTTCCTTCTTCCTCCCTTCCATCCTTCCTTCTTCCTCCCTTCCAGCCTTCGTTCTTCCTCCCTTCCATCCTTCCTTCCTTAACTCGAAGACAACAGGAGGGTTAATCTGACAATATGTCGACTTCACTGTGACTCTCTCTCTTACATACTGAAGCTTTCTGCCAGCAGACGGAGAGGAAAACTAAACTTGTCCTAACTGGGAAACTAAAGCTAACAGCGATGGATCGTGTATGAGAGGAAGGAAGGAAGGAAGGAAGGAAGGAAGGTGCACACCGGCTCTGTCCTCACACCATCACCACACAGGAACATGATGTATATGTGGAGCTGATAAACTGACGCTGTGTCATGTTTGCTCAGCAGCAGACAAACAGCAGAACAGAGCAGATGAGTCACTTCTCCGTCCTGCTGTCCTGGTCTCACACTCATGAATCTAGCTTTGTTGTTTCATTCCCAGTCAGCAGAGCTCAGAGCCGACCCGCTGAGCCACGTGGAGCCGCAGCAGCACCTCCTCGAGCCGCAGCAGCACCTCCTCCACCAACCAACCGCGGGGAGATAATTAACTCAGTGTGAGTGTGAGGAGCTCTGTTACCTGATAGTCCAGGATGCTGAAGCCCAGGCCTTTGTCTCTCTCCTTCTGCAGCTCCAACACCTGAACATCCGGAGACCACAACGCCAGCTCCCCCTCATCTTCTTCTTCTTCTTCATCTTCTTCCTCCTCGAGGTTAAGTTGAATCTGCTCCTCCTTCAGCACCTCCTCTACAGGAAACACCTCCTCTATTGGAAACACCTCCTCCTGACCCACACAGGTGAAAACAGACAGTCAGTTTGATCCTGAGCTACAGCTAAACAACATTCTTCTTGTTTTTTAATCAACCAAAAAAAAAAGAGAAACATTTTAACCCTCCTGTTGTCCTCAAGTCAAGGAAGGACAGGAGGAAGGGATGAGGAAAGGAGGAAAGAAGGAAAGAAAGAAGGAAGGAAAGGAGTAAGGAGGGAGGGAGGGAGGACAGGAGGAAGGAAGGAAGGAAGGAAGGAAGGAAGGAAGGAACGAAGGAAGGAACGAAGGAAGGAAGGAAGGAAAGGAGTGAGGAGGAAAAGAAGAAAGAAGGAAGGAAAGGAGTAAGGAGGGAGGGAGGGAGGAAGGGAGGAAGGAAGGAAGGAAGGAAGGAAGGAAGGAAGGAAGGAAGGAAGGAAGGAAGGAAGGAAGGAAGGAAGGAAGGACAGGAGTAACGAGGGAGGGAGGAAAGAAGGAAGGAACGAAAGAAGGAAGGAAGGAACGAAGGAAGGAAGGAAGGAAGGAAGGAAGGAAGGAAGGAAAGGAGTAAGGAGGAAAAGCGGAAGGAAGGAAGGAAAGGAGTAAGGAGGGAAGGAGGGAGGAGTAAAGGAGTAAAGTAAAGCAGTGAGGCAGTAAAGCAGACTTCATGTTACCTGTCTGACCGGCTGCTGCTCACTGCTGTCGTCTCTCAGGCTGGACGAACCGCAGAGCAGAGAAGAAAGTTTCAGCTCAATCTGAACACAGAAACACAAGAGAGGTTCATATAGGAGTCATATTTACTGTGTGTGTGTGTGTGTGTGTGTGTGTGTGTGTGTGTGTGTGTGTGTGTGTGTGTGTGTGTGTGTGTGTGTGTGTGTGTTTAGGGCATATCTACTTATTAATCATATTATTTCAGATATTGATTTCATCATTCAGGCAGATGTGACCAGTGTTGCCAACTCCTCAGTAAGGAAAGTAGCTATTGGCTGTCCTAGAAGTCGCTAAATGACGTCATCGCCTAATTTGCATAATTGACCATTTGCATGTAATTGTAATGGACGCTGTAAGAGAGAGGATTTGGAAAGTCGCCAAGTTGGCAACACTGGATGTGACATTGTGTTCACCTCTTCTGTGCTGGTTTCTGCTTGTCTTGCTGGTCCTGGTACTGGTCCCGGTCCTGGTCCTGTTACTGGTCCTGGTCCTGTTACTGGTCCTGTTACTGGTCCTGGCCCTGGTATTGGTCCTGGCCCTGGTACTGGTCCCGGTCCTGGTCCTGTTACTGGTCCTGGTACTGGTCCCGGTCCTAACTCGCGCTCAGACTCAGGTTCAGACTCCAGTTCTGGTTCCAGGTCAGAGGTCGGGAGTCGGCAGCAGACCAGAGTGAAGGGAGGAGGAACTTCCTTCAGGAAGGAAACAACCTCCCTCCGAGACTTTCCATACAGCTGAACATCGTTCACCTAAAAACACAATTTATAAACTTTAATAACTAATAATTAAGATTTTACAACATATTCACCTTCAGAAAATGTTCCCCAACAACTCAAACCTCAGCTATTAATATAAAAACATACTCTGGACCATCAGCAGCTTTGAAATCTCTACCTGTGCTGCATTCAAAGACAATATAAAATCAAGTTAAAACCTGATCAGACATGAACTCATCAATGACTTTTTTATTAACTAACTGGTTTGTTGTGTTTTATAGTCACATTGTGTTGTTTTTGAGATTATCAGGACAAAAAGTTTGTCTCAAGTTGTTTCTCCTCTTACTCTGATTACATTTTTATTATATATAAATATTTTGGAGGAAAATTAGCTTTTGAGCCAAACTCAGCACAATTATACTGTTGTTATTAACGTTGATTAACCTGCATTGTCACCTATAAATACAATCAAACCTAATAAACTGATGATTTTAACTTTGTGATGTTATATAACAACCGAAATACCAACATCCAGTATCAGTGGAGCAGTGAGCGGACCTCTTACATTTTACATTAATATCAGAGAGGGCTTTCAACATAAAGAGTTTTATGTCAGCTACATTATTATTAAACATCATACTGAGATTGTGGATGATTAACCCTGCTGGTGATATAAAAGCATAAAACATTAGTGGACCCAGATGATGCTTAAGTCTTGTGTTTAAAGTAGCTCAGCACAAAGACTGGAAGCAGAGGGAAACTGCTAGCCTAGCTACATTAGAAGAGGGAAAAATGCATCTTTCAGCAACTTTAACCTTCGTGTCGTCCTCCGAGATCAAATTGACCCCGTCTGTTTTGACTGTTCCTTTTGTCCTCCCTTCCTTCCTTCCTTCCTTCTGTCCTTCCTTACTCCCTCCTTCTCACTTTCTTTCCTTCCTCTCTCTTTCCTTTCTTCCTTCCTTCTGTCCTTCCTTCCTCCCTCCTTCTCTCTTTCTTTCCTTCCTCCATCCCCCTTTCTTCCTTCCTTCTGTCCTTCTTTCCTTCGTTCCTTCCTTCCTCCCTTCCTCCCTTCCTCCCTCCCTTCCTCCCTCCTTCTCTCTCTTTCCTCCCCATTACCTTCCTTCTTTCCTCTGTCCTTCTTTCCTTGTTTCCTCTTTTCCTTTCCCCCTCCCTCCCTCCTACCTTCTTCCTTCCTCCCTTCCTTCCCCCCTCCTTTCCTTCCTTCCTTCTCTCCTTCCTTCCTCTCTCCTTTACTTACTTCCTTCCTCCCTTCCATCCTTCCTTCCTCACTCCCTCCCTCCCTTCCATCCTTCCTTCCTCCTCCCTCCCTTCCTCCCTCCCTTCCTCCCTTCCTTCCTTGACTCAAGGAAAACAGGAGGGTTAAAGAAGAGAGATTTAATGTTTAATTGTAGAAAAGGTGTAAAAAATGGAGCGCCCCGTCGCGGAGTGTTACATTGCATGCCGAATACCTGCAACATCCCTGGTTTGAGTCCAGCAGGGACCTTTGTTGCATATCATACCTCTCTCAGTAACAGACAGTATAACATCCAGTAGAAGCTGCATCACCTCCTGCAGAGGGTGTGTATGTATCTGAGTGTTAATTGTGTATTCACCTCCAGCAGCTCGTCCTCTGGTCTCAAGGCTCCGTGTTTGTCCACCGGGCCTCCAGGAACCACAGAGGAGATGTAGTGATGACCGTCGAAGGAGTCCAACTCGACACCGAGACGCACAGTGTGGATGGGCAGCAGCTGTGCACAACGACACAAGACATCAGGGAGGAAGCTAAAACTGATTAAACCTCATAGAAATAACTCAAACCTGCATGAAAGTTCAGGTTTTGTTGTGTTTTAGGGTCATTTTTGGAGACTTCCTGCATTAACATCTTTCAGAATAATATAAAACAGCTTCTAAAATGACCACATTAATATCTAAAGCTCCTTTCAGATCTGCACCTTTAAGAGTTTTAACATGCCCTTCTCATTTCTGAATAAACACCTGTTACTTTTTGTTCTTGTGAGGTCAGACCTGAAACATTTGGGTAACATTTTGAACACCGTGCAGGAACTGAACTGAATGCTGAACAGATGAATGTGAACAGCAACAAGGTCGAGCATGCAGAGAGATTCAATGTGTCTCCCTGTAATACATTTATTATCTCCAACCTTCTTCTTCTGATACACAAAGAAAAGAAAATAACTGTGAAACAAGCTGTGAAATAGAAGAGTTGAAGCTGTTAAGGAGATTCTTCACATATCAAATCACCTGCAAATCGTATCTCTGTACTTGTCTTATACAGTATATAACTATTGACCACTGGAGCATTTAACTGGCATTAGAGGAACTGCATTAAGCTGGTTTAAGTCCTATTTATTTCAGTTTGTACATGTTAACGATTAATCTTTAAAAAGGTTAGACATGGTGTTCCTCAGGATTCAATGCTTGGGCCAATACTATTCACCTTTACGTGCTTCCTTTAGGTAATATTATTCGGATATACACATTTTTAGGGGTGATAGTGGGGAAAAAATCCTGAGCCCGAACTTTTTTCTCTGGGAGGTAAGCGGGCCCCTAAACCAAGATAAATGCCCGGATCATCATAATTGTCAAGCGGGATCAAGGGGGTATGCTCCCCTGGAAGAACATGTTGATAAATAGTCCCTTAAATGATAGATTCTGGTGAATTTTGTGGAAATAAATGGACAACATTCAGACATGAGATGAACAAACCCAATATAAGCCTATATTACAGCAGCATCTTTGTGTAGAGCACCAGAGCACCAGAGCTCCTGGGCCTGGGTTAGGGTTAAGGTTAGGGTTCAGTAATCCATCCCTGCTTTTAACTAGTCACTTACCTGCATACTTATTGCTTGTATAGCATACTGAGACTACAGATACTACAGCCATACCAAGAAAGGTCAGTAGGTGGTGATTATAATACTCCAAAGTAAACTAGGAAATTCCTTTCTTGACATCATACATGGCCGAGCTCAAGCCTGAATCCAGGCACCACGCCTGAACGCTCTCAGGCCTGCATTTGTATTGTTATGCAGATGATACCCAATTATATTTATCAATGAAACCTGATGGAACCAATCAGTTATCTAAGCTCCAAGCAGGTCTTGAGCACATAAAGACCTGGATGAGCTGCAACCTTCTGCTACTAAACTCCAAACACCGTAGAAACATTTTCTAACTCGGCTTCTTCCTCAGAGTTTTTGGGCTTTTTTTGGTTTTCACAGGTTCCTTTGCATCATCGTCGTGGACAATCTGGTGGTGGTGTTTCTCACCTTGGAGGATTTCTGCAGCTCTGCATCGTCTTCAATAACAGGATCCAACATCACCACCTAAACACACACACACACACACACACACACACACACACACACACACAGACACACACACACACACACATAAGGTCGATATATAAAGAGCATTATAATATTGATGATCAGTGCATATCATCACAAGCAGCCTGGACATTAATAGTGAAACTGTGCATCTATGTGTGTGTGTGTGTGTGTGTGTGTGTGTGTGTGTGTGTGTGTGTGTGTGTGTGTGTGTGTGTGTTTGTGTGTGTGTGTGTGCATGTGTGTGTGTCTCACCAGGACTTGGTAGTTTGGACCCAGAGCCTGCTCCCATTTGGCTCTCAGTTCTGCATCTGTAGCTGAACACAGAAACACAAACATTATAATTCAGTGAGTCCACACAGTGATGGAAAGTAACTAAGTACATTTACACAAGTACAAGTTGGAGGTACTTGTACTTTACTGGAGTTTTTCCATTTTTTGCCACTTAGTACTTTTTAATCCACTACAATTCAGAAGTAAATATTGTACTTTCTACTCCACTGCATTTATTTGACACTTACGGTTTTGAGTTACTTTTCAGATTACATGAAATTTTACTTTATTAATCCCTGAGGGGAAATTCAAAAAGTCCAAACAGCAATACCGCAATACACGGCACAAAGACAACAAACATAGAAATCACACAAAAATATAAAAAGAATATAAAAACACAAAAACACAGCATTTTGTTTTTAAAGAAATAATGACCAAAAAGAAACACCTTGACATCAGTCTTAACTCTCGTCTCTCTCATGCAGTAAAAGGTGCTGCAGCAGAGTTTCAGTGTTTGCATTGTGACGCATTTCAAACGATAAATAATGAACTGCAGAAAATAAACTATAAACAAAGTAGTAATGAAGTTTTTTGGCGTACAGGATTAAAGAGCTGCAGTAATCCGACGGCAGAGTTAAACTGACCAGTCTGAAGTGTTCACAGGATGCACATTAATTAACTTATGTGTCCTGCTGCCTTCAGGCGCTGCAGGGATTTAATGACCTGAAGAAGAAGAAGCTTTTCATACAGTGTGAAGCAGCTGTGGACAACAGATACTGTCACAATCAATCACATTCACTTAGAGATCAATACTGACTACTATACTGCTTTAAACACAGTAAACTTTGGAGGATGTAAGGTTCAGACTTTTTAATAATAAGTCGAAAAAAAAACTTGACTTCAGTAAATCAGGAAGGAAACTTTGACTGAATCAGATCTGATTTGCAGAGAAGGAAGAATATTTAGTTTACGACCGAGCTGTAAAACAATAATAATAATAATAATGTAAAACTGTAATAAAATAAAATGTAATGAAATGTTTAATCACTGAAGCTGCTGTCTTGTAAACCTGTGAGGTTTGGACTGTTTGTGTGCATGACCCGAACATGAAAGTAAGTATGGAAGAAAGGAAGGAAGTATGGAAGTAAGTAAGGAAGTAAGGAAATAATTAAATAATGAAGTATGGAAGTATGGAAGTATCGAAGTATAGAAGTAAGTATGTAAGTAAGTAAGGAAGGAAGTAAGTAAGTAAGGAAGTAAGGAAGTAAGGAAGTGTGTAAGTAAGTAAGTAAGGAAGGAAGTAAGGAAGTGTGTAAGTAAGTATGGAAGTAAGGAAGTAAGTAAGGAAGTAAGGAAGTAAGGAAGTGTGTAAGTAAGTAAGTAAGGAAGGAAGTAAGGAAGTGTGTAAGTAAGTATGGAAGTAAGGAAGTAAGTAAGGAAGTGTGTAAGTAAGTATGGAAGTAAGGAAGTAAGTATGGAAGTAAGTAAGTAAGTAAGGAAGTGTGTAAGTAAGTATGGAAGTAAGGAAGGAAGTATGGAAGTAAGGAAGTGTGTAAGTAAGTAAGTAAGGAAGGAAGTAAGGAAGTGTGTAAGTAAGTATGGAAGTAAGGAAGTAAGTAAGGAAGTAAGGAAGTAAGGAAGTGTGTAAGTAAGTAAGTAAGGAAGGAAGTAAGGAAGTGTGTAAGTAAGTAAGTAAGTAAGGAAGTAAGGAAGTAAGGAAGTGTGTAAGTAAGTAAGTAAGGAAGGAAGTAAGGAAGTGTGTAAGTAAGTATGGAAGTAAGGAAGTAAGTAAGGAAGTAAGGAAGTAAGGAAGTGTGTAAGTAAGTAAGTAAGGAAGGAAGTAAGGAAGTGTGTAAGTAAGTATGGAAGTAAGGAAGTAAGTAAGGAAGTGTGTAAGTAAGTATGGAAGTAAGGAAGTAAGTATGGAAGTAAGTAAGTAAGTAAGGAAGTGTGTAAGTAAGTATGGAAGTAAGGAAGGAAGTATGGAAGTATAGAAGTATAGAAGTAAGTATGGAAGTAAGTATGTAGGTAAGTATGTATGGAAGCAAGTAAGTATGGAAGTAAGTACGGAAGTAAGTATGGAAGTAAGGAAGTAATTAAATAAGGAAGTAAGTATTTAAGTAAGTAAGTTAGTTAGTTATTAAGTATGGAAGTAAATAAATAATGGAAGTAAGTAAGTGAGTAAGTAAGTAAATAAGGAAGTGCGTAAGTAAGTAAGTAAGTATGGAAGTAAATATGGAAGTAAGTAAGTATGGAAGTAAGTATGTAAGTAAGTAAGTAAGTAAGTATGTAAGTAAGTAAGTAAGTATGGAATTAGGAAGTAAGTAAGTAAGTAAGTATGGAAGTATGGAAGTATGGAAGTAAGTAAGTAAGTAAGTATGGAAGTAAGTAAGTAAGTATGGAAGTATGGAAGTAAGTAAGTAAGTATGGAAGTGCGTAAGTATGGAAGTAAGTAAGTAAGTAAGTAAGGAAGGAAGGAAGGAAGTAAGTAAGTAAGTAAATTATCAGAGACAATATTGGACTCCCAGAAACTCTGAATGATTACTGATGTCTTGTGTCTGCTGAATATGTAAACAGCATCTGTTGGAGCTCCAGGACTCATTAGCAGCTACTAGCACCATCACACCTCAATCTGTTGAATTGCATTGTGGGTAATGTAGTCAGCAGGTTTTGATGAGGAAGAAGAATAAAGAAAGGAGGATATCTCTTATTCTGCTGCATCTTCTTTTTATTTTTACTGCATCCAGAAGAGCAGTTTACAGTCACATGACCTCTGGTACTAACTATCAGAGTATCTGGTGAAGTCCACAGCTGTTAAAACTGCAGCAGAGCCAGAAGAGGAGAAGCTGTACTGCGGCGCTGCTGCAGCACAAACACACCTTCACTGTGTGTCTGTGCTGCACGCTGCTGCTGCTGCTGCTGCTGCTGCTGCTGCTGACCGGCTCCTCATTGAAATTCACCGCTTAGAAGCAAAAGCTAAA
>NW_026910603.1:15000-22500 GCF_963691925.1 Scomber scombrus
AGTATGGAAGTAAGTATGGAAGTAAGTAAGGTTGGAAGGAAGTGCGTAAGTACGGAAGGAAGTTAGTTATTGAGTAAGTATGTAAGTAAGTAAGTATGGAAGTAACTATGTAAAGAAGTATGGAAGTTAGTATGGAAGTAAGCTCAGGAAAAAGACAGTAAGTGAACCTTTTTTTTGGGTCAAACTTTGACTTCTGAGACGTAAATATGAGTTTTGATGTAAGAAACTGATCAGAGACACAATGAGATGTAAACATTGTTCTCCAGTAAAAGTTCCCGCAGACAGAAACTGATTTTCTTATTTACATAATGTTAAATTTATTTAAATTTAAATGGAAATTTGTGAATTTTAATGAGTTTACATTAGATGCTTATTAGATATTAAACAAGTTGTGTTTTTTAAAGTTAATTCTGAAATGTTTAAGACCAAATAAATTGTTAAATTTTACTTTTTGTAATGCAAAAAAAACCCAAAACACATTTTAGTGAGATTAAGATTTTCAATTAAACTATCTGGTTGCAGGATTTTGAGGAAATTTGATTAAAAACATTATATAATATGATATTATACATTATGATATGATATATAATGACACAGGGTCAGATGATTAACCCTCCTGTTGTCCTTGAGTCAAGGAAGGAAGGAAGGGAGGGAGGGAGGAAGAAGGAAGTAAGGAAGGAAAGGGAGAAGGAAAGGAAGAAGGAAGGAAAGGAGGAAGGAAGGAAGGAAAGGAAGGAAGGAGGGAGGGAGAAAGGAAGGCAGGAAGGAGGGAAGGAAAGAAGGAGGGAGGGAGGAAGGAAGGACAGAAGAAAGGAAGGAAGGAAGGAAGGAAGGAAAGAATGAGGGAAGGAAGGAAGGAGGGAGGGAAGGAAAGAAAGAGGGAGGTAGGGAGGAAAGAAGGAGGGAGAAAGGAAAAGAGGAAGGGAGGAAGGAAGGAAAGAAGGAGGGAAAGAAGGAGGGAGGGAGGAAAGAAAGAAGGGAGGAAAGAGAGAGGAAGGAAAGAAAGAGAGAAGGAGGGAGGAAGGAAGGACAGACGGAAGGAAAGAAAGGAGGGAAAGAAGGAACAGTCAAGACAGACGGGGTCCATTCGACCCCGGAGGACGACAGGAAGGTTAAGAAGGTTTCTGTTTGGAAGTTTTGACTCAATATTTCTACGACTCGATTACTGAAGTGAGTCTGCTTTGCCGCTCTGACCTTTGACCTCCTCTCCTGATTGTTTCATGTTTGGGTGATGCACACAGTGAACTTTATTTTCCTTGTCAGTCTCTTCATGAGTGTGTGAGTGTGTGTGAGTGTGTGTGTGTGTGTGTGTGTGTGTGTGTGTGTGTGTGTGTGTGTGTGTGTGTGTGTGTGTGCAGATAAGAGAGCTGCAGAAATGAGCAGAACAGAAGAGTCCTCCTCCTCCTCCTCTTCTTCTTCTTTATTTTTAAATCACTTGTTTCTCCGTGGCCTGGAGGCTGACCAGTGCTCGCCGGCGGCCGATCGCGGGACCATAAAAATGAGCGTGCAGCAGGTGCATTAATCTGTGCGGACGGGACAGGATGCAGCAGCTCTCAGGACAGTTTGGGGGAAAATTACACTCGGCTGTAAACAAATTTGTCATCTTAATCTGAGCGAGAGGACAGAAGGCGGAGCGGCTTCAGACAGGAAATAAGAAAAGAGAAGAAGAGGCTGCAGAACATTATAGGTTTAATAACATATAATCATAAAACTGAAATATGTGTGAGATACACAATATAAAACATGTCAGGTTATAAAGGCCATTAAAGGAAACTTACTGTGATATCAGACTTACTTTTATATCATTATTATTATTATTATTATTATTATTATTATTATTATTATTATTATTATTATTATTATTATTATTGTTATAAGTGAGAGTTAATATCTCACACTTATTCTAGTTAAGCTCCATTTTCCTCCCAATTTAACACTTATTTAAATGTCTTTTTATGTCTTTTATAACCTGTATTGATGCATTTTATGTTTTATTTAAAGCACTTTTTATTGTCTTGTTGTTTAAATGTAATATACAGATTTTTTTGCTTGTTTTATTCATGCTTTCAGTTTCTTTTTAAATCTTTATCTTGTTTTTTTAACCAATAAATATTGATCAAATCCACACTGAGTGTCACAAACAGCATAAAATATAACCTAGTGTTATTTTTACTGATGGATAAATAAACAGTTTATTTTCATCTGCTCCTCAGTTTCATCATGTGAACGTATTCTGCTGCTTTGTTTTATAAAGTCACACATGTACAATTATTATTATTATTATTATTATTATTATTATTAATATTATTATTATAAACCACAGACTTGTTAAAACATCTTACCACACACACACATCTACAACATAACTCACCAAACTTGTCTTATGTTATGTTTATTGTCTATCATTAGTTCTTTTTTATATCTGATAAGTCACCATGTCTCTATGTCCGTCCTTGTTTGTCACGTTATTTCACCAATAAAGTTTTTAAAAAGCTTTCTTACTGTAGCTTTGATGTCTCCGGGACTCAAACTGACTCAGACTATTATCACAATATTTAGCTGATTATAAGAGCTGCTGCAGTGATGCTGACTCCCAGTGTCTGTAATTACAGCACTGACTCATTCCTCTTTAATGACTGTAACTACATGTGTTTACTGTGTTTTATCTGATAGAAGCAGCAGGTTCAAACCCTGAGTCTCTCTCTCTCTCTTTCTCTCTCTCCCTCTCTCTCTCTCTCTCTCCCTCTCTCTCTACCTTTATCCAGGGATCTCTCCAGGGTTTTGGTTTTCTTCCTGACCACAGTGAGAACCACAGTCTGACCCGTCTGCTTCATCACCTCCAGAACCTCCTTATTGGTCAGACCGTGCAGACTGACTGCGTCCAGCTGGAAAAAAGAGGAGAGATGGAAACAGAATCAGAGGTGAATGAAAAATATCATGGGCTTTAAGTTCTCTGAGTTTAAATGGGTGAATATGGTTATGTTGTATTAAAACTGTGGGACACACACACAAAGAGAGAGAGAATAACTCCTTACACCAATCAGTCGGTCGTGGACTCGGATGTTTCCGCTGTGGTCCGCTGCGCTGCCGGGAACCACGTGTTTGACAAACACACCGACTGCATCTGAACAGGGAGAGAAACACACACACACACAGTGTTTTAAAGTGTGTTAAAGTGTATTTTCATTGGTTAAAGTCAGGTGGGGAGGTCCGGTCCTCTGAAATGAGGCCAACCAGGAAGTAACTTAAAACTGCATTCTATCAAAAGGCCACCAGGGGGCGACCGTTTTGGTGTCAAAAGGACTTCCGTCTCTATACAAGTCAATGGAGAATTCACCAACTTCTCACTTGATTTCTAACCTCAGTAAACGTTTTCAAAATGTGTTTATGGTCTCAATCGCTAGTTTAAAGCCTTCTTCAATGCAGTATGATGTTCATTTGGGACATTTTGGCCTCCCTGATTTTATATGTGATGATAAAGCAGGGTATGCATTAGGGCGTGGCTACGTGGTGATTGACAGGTTGATTGGTTCACAGGTTCAGGAGGGCGCCTCATGCTCCTCCTGATGCCCATATAAGTAGAATCCATGTTTTTTATTTTTCCCAGCATGCACCAGAAATTTTCAAGATGGCGCTGCTCAGATCCGATAGACTCCGAGCAGCAGTCCACAAACCAATGGGTGACGTCACGGATGTTACGTCCATTATATATACAGTCTATGGTTACAGTGTATTTTCAGTGTGTATTTGCTGCTGTTTGAACAGCGTTTTCTACCTTCGCTGGTCAGAGCGTTGTAGCCGATGATGGAGATGCCGAGACTCTGACCCTCGTTCTTTATGAGAGGAACCTCGTGGATCTCAAAACCCTCCAGATTGGGCTGAAACACACAAAAACACACACACACACACACACACACACATTAGTTCACCTCCATCACCAGGTTTCTTCTCTATCGATGACTGAACGTTAAGTCTGCTCACCGTCCTGCTCGGCCGCCGTTGGGGAGTCACATCCGGAGGTCGGGGGGGCAAGTGGGAGACGGGGGCGGAGTTTGGAGGTGGCGGGGGAGGTGGGGGCATTGACCTCTGACCCCGAGGATCCCTGGCAATCAGCATGGTCACGTGACTCCCGCAACCCTGCAGCACCTTGACCACCTGGTCGCTGGTCAGGCCGCTGGTGGGCGTCGCCCCGATGCGCAGGATGTGGTCACCTGTCCGCAGACGCCCGTCCTGATTGGACAAGGAGACGTCACATGATCAGTGTGTAAGTTTAAGACGTCAACAAATGTGTTTAGTTACTTTTACGATGCAGATTTGACACAATGGATAATATAACAAGCTTTTAAAATACAGCTTTTAACTCCTGCTACTAACTCTGCTTTATAAACGTCTGTTTTATATTATTTATTGTTTGTTTATATTAATTTAAACAGACTGTAATGTGTCTACTTCTCTGTAGTTTTATGTGAACTGTATGAACCACTGGACACACTTTTAATTTTACACTGTGCAATGAAATTAAAAGGTATTAAAGGTAAGGATTTAAATTAAGATACAAGAAAGGGAAAACAGTGAGGAGGCAAAGAGGAAAGAGTGTTAAAGTGTATTTTCAGTGTGTTAAAGTGTGTTAAAGTGTATTTTCAGTGTGTTAAAGTGTGTTAAAGTGTATTAAAGTGTATTTTGAGTGTGTTAATGTGTATTTTCAGTGTGTTAAAGTGTGTTAAAGTGTATTTTCAGTGTGTAGACAGAAAGCAGAGAGAAAGAGGAGAAGAGGAAATAAAGGAAAAGATGAGTTTAAAGAGGTAAAAGAGGGAAAAAAGTTCTTAAATCAAAATATATTTATCAAATTCGTTAAACGTTAAATTTCCACTTTAATAAAGAGAAACAGGAAGTCGATCCCTCTGTAACATCACTCTGAGCTTTCTTCTAATTAATCTAATTAATCTAATTAATCTAACTGATGTAATTAATCCTCTTTAACACTGCAGCAATGATTCCTTCTTTTATCTTCTACTCCTCCCTCTCTCTGCTGATGTACTGATCTGTCTCTCAGCTCTTTATTGATGCTCTGAGCTTTAAACAGCGTCTGTCTCTGCTGACACTCTGAGCTGCGCTGCCTTGCTCGACGGCTCCTCGTTAGCAGGAAGTGAAGAAGGAGAAGGAAGGAGAAAGGAGAAGGAGGAAGGAAGAAGGAGAAGGAGGAGAAGAAGAAGAAGAAGAAGAAGAAGAAGAAGAAGAAGGAGGAGGAGAAGGAGAAGAAGAAAAAGAAGAAGAAGGAGGAGGAGGAGGAAGAAGGAGAAGAAGAAGAAGGAAGGAAGAAGGAAGAAGGGAGAAGGGAGAAGGAGAAGGAAGAAGGAAGTAGGAGAAGGAGAAGGAGAAGGATAAGGAAGAAGGGAGAAGGAAGAAGGAAGTAGGAGAAGGAGAAGGAGAAGGAAGAAGGGAAAAGGGGGAAGGAGAAGGAAGAAGGAGAAGGAAGAAGGAAGTAGGAGAAGGAGAATGAGGAGGAGGAGGAGAAGGAGAAGGAGGAAAAGGACAAGGAGAAGGAGAAGGAGGAGAAGGAAGAAGGAAAAAGGAGGAAGGAAGAAGGAATAAGGAAGAAAGAGAAAGAAGAAGGAAAAAGGAAGTAGGAGAAGGAGAAGGAAGTAGGAGAAGGAGAAGGAGAAGGAAGAAGGGAGAAGGAGAAGAAGAAGGAGAAGGAAGAAGGAAGTAGGAGAAGGAGAAGAAGAAGGAGAAGGAGAAGAAGAAGGAAAAGGAAGAAGGAAGTAGGAGAAGGAGGAGAAGAAGAAGAAGGAGAAGAGGAAGGAGAAGGAGAAGGAGAAGGAGGAGGAGAAGTAGAAGGAGAAGGAGAAGGAAAAGGGAGAAGGGAGAAGGAGAAGTAGAAGGAGAAGGAGAAGGGAGAAGGGAGAAGGAGGAGGAGAAGGGAGAAAGAGAAGGAGGAGGAGAAGGAGAAGTAGAAGAAGGAGGAAGTGATAGTCCTCCTCTCTCACCTTATCAGCGACGCTGTTCTGCAGCAGCGTTCGAACAACAACGCCCGTCGTCTTCCCTCCAACGATGCCGAAACCCAAACCGGATCCATCGTTGACGAGTTCGATCTCCTCCACGTGGCCCCAGTGACCCTGCAAAATATAACACAACATGAAAAATGAAGAAGAAGAAGAAGAAGAAGAAGAAGAAGATGATGATGAAGAAGAAGCAGCTCGGGTCACATTTAGACTTTTTTTTTTTAATCACAAGACGAAAGATTCACATTCAGGCCAAAGAACACCCAAAAAACTGAACCTGTAAAGACATAAAAACATCTGCTGTAATATCTGCTCCCAATGAAAATTCTATATTTGATCAACAGTTCAAAGCATAAAGATCATTTAATGCATTTTATCACCACATATGGAAAATAAAACAGCAAATATTCAGTGTAACAGTGAATTAAAGTGTATTTTCAATGTATTTTTAGTCTGTTAATAAGTATTATTAGTGTGTTAAAGTGTAACAAAGTGTAATACCTACAATACCTCTCCTTACTTCCTTCCTCTTTTCCTCCCTCCCTCCTTACTCCTTTCTTTCCTTCCTTCCTTTTTTCCTCATCCCTCCTTACTCCTTTCCTTTCCTTCTTTCCTTCTTTCATTCCTTCTCTCCTTCCTCTTTTCCTCCATCCCTCCTTACTCCTTTCCTTCCTTCCTTCCTTTTTTCCTCATCCCTCCTTACTCCTTTCCTTCCCTTCCTTCCTTCTTTCATTCCTTCTCTCCTTCCTCTTTTCCTCCATCCCTCCTTACTCCTTTCCTTCCCTTCCTTCCTTCCTTCCTTCCTTTCTTGACCTGAGGACAACAGGAGGGTTAATCTCTCTATAAATAAAATGTATAATTATTATTGTTGTTTGTATTGAGGCTCTTTCTATTCATGCTGCTGTAACACTGTAACTTTCACCACTGTGGGATTAATAAAGTTAATATCATACATTAATGATTTGATCCTATTTATTCTTGTAGCAGATGAACATAGTTCCTAACAGATGAAAGTGTGAAGTGATGTTTCCTCCGTTAGCAGAGCACCAGGCGACTATCTGTCCCGAGAGGTGAAGAGACGCTTAAAGCAGGTAATTACAAGCTGAGAGCGTTTCCTGCTCTGTGATAGTAGCTGCTGATCAATGAGAGGCTGCAGCACACACACACACACACATAGAGAGACACACACACACACACACACACAGAGACAGAGATACACACACACACACACACACACACACACACATAGAGACACACACACACACACACACATATACACACACACACACACAGAGACAGAGAAACACACACACACACACTGACACACACACACAAACACAGACACAGACACACACACACATATACACACATATACACACAGAGACAGAGATACACACACACACATATACACACAGAGACAGAGACACACACACACACACACACACACACACACACACACATATACACACACACACACACACACACACAGAGACACACA
>NW_026910603.1:27500-37500 GCF_963691925.1 Scomber scombrus
ATATTTAAGGTGGCAGCAGTGTATTTATATATTTAAGGTGGCAGCAGTGTATTTATATATTTAAGGTGGCATCAGTGTATTTCTGTATTAAAGGTGGCAGCAGTGTATTTATATATTTAAGGTGGCATCAGTGTATTTCTGTATTAAAGGTGGCAGCAGTGTATTTCTGTATTTAAGGTGGCATCAGTGTATTTCTGTATTAAAGGTGGCAGCAGTGTATTTGTATATTTAAGGTGGCAGCAGTGTATTTGTATAATTAAGGTGGCAGCAGCGTATTTATATATTTAAGGTGGCAGCAGTGTATTTATATATTTATAGTGGCTCTTCTTACCGTGCTGATGGCGGGCAGCGTTGGCGGCGGTGGTGATGATGATGTTGATGATGATGACGATGCGTTCAGGGGCCGGTCCCGGGCCACCACCAGCTCCACAGTGTCTCCAGGCTGCTGCAGCAGAGAGAGCGCCTCCTGCTGGCTGATCCCCGGCTCCAGAGGACTGCCGTTAATCACCAGGACCTGATCCCGCTCCTGCAGTCGCCCGTCCCTGCAGAACCCAAAAACATCAGTCAGAGGGAATAACTACCAACCAGCAGCGCAGTATTATATTATTCTGTTAATAAAACTATTGACAACATCTTACCACACTGCTTTTTATTAAACTGCTTTTTATTAAACTACTTTTTATTAAATCCAGATGTTACAGTTAATATCTCACACTGTACTGTAACTCTTTATTCTCCTGTTTTTATCTGACTTTACTCTAATTTAGCTTCATTTTATTTCCAATTAACACTTTTAATCATATTTAAATGTCTTTTTATTGTTTTAAAAGTGTGTTTAAGTAAAAGTGTGTGTGTGTGTGTGTGTGTGTGTGTGTGTGTGTGTGTGTGTGTGTGTGTGTGTGTGTGTGTGTGTGTGAGTAAAGGTGTGTGTGTGTGTAACTTAAGATTTTAAGACGTGTTTTTAAGGTGTGTATGTTTAAAGGCGTTAAAAGTGTTAGTGTGTTCCTGTGTGTGTGTACCTTTATATGTCTGTATGTGTGTGTGTGTGTGTGTGTGTATGTGTGTGTGTGTACCTGTATATGTGTGTGTGTGTGTATGTGTGTGTGTGTGTACCTGTATATGTCTGTGTGTGTGTGTGTGTGTGTGTGTGTGTACCTGTTTGTGTTTTTGTGTGTATGTGTGTGTGCTTGTGTGTGTGTGTGCGTACCTGTGTCTCTGTGTGTCTGTGTGTGTGTGTGTGTGTGTGTGTGTGTACCTCTGTGTGTGTGTGTGTATGTGTGTGTGTACCTGTTTGTGTTTTTGTGTGTATGTGTGTGTGCTTGTGTGTGTGTGTGCGTACCTGTGTCTCTGTGTGTGTGTGTGTGTACCTGTGTGCGAGGCCTCCTGGTTGGATGTGTTTGATGAACACTCCCTGGCTGCTGCTTCCTGCAGGATTCAAACCGACCACGCTGAACCCAAAACCTCCAGAGACCGGCCGAGTGAGACTGACCAGCTCTGTGTGACGGTCCTACACACACACACACACACACACACACACACACACACACACACACACACACACACACACACACACACACACAGGAACACACACACAGTCAGTTTACTTTTGTTGATTTCACGCCATGTGTAAATCTGTGTGTGTGTGTGTGTGTGTGTGTGTGTGTGTGTGTGTGTGTGTGTGTGTGTGTGTGTGTGTGTATCGTGGCTCCTCCCACCTTGGCGGCCTCTAGGATCCATCTCTGCAGGAGGTCAGAGGACGGCGGAGTCTGATGGACGGACGGAGCCGAGCCATTGGTCAGGACGGAGGAGGAGGACGGAGGGGGCGGAGCCAAGCGGTCGGCGGGGTTACCGGAGGTCATGATCAGCTGACCCTTCTGAGAGAAACTGAACTCACTGCAGGAGTCTGGAGGCATCGTGCTCAGCTACAGAGAGGAGGAGGAGGAGGAGGAGGAGGAGGAGGAGGAAGAGGAGAAGGAAGAGGAGGAAGAAGTGGAGGAGAAGGAGGAAGAGGAGGAGGAGAAGGAGGAGCAGCAGGAGAAACAGGAGGAGGATGAGCAGAAGGAAGAGGAGGAGCAGGAGGAGAAGGAGCAGGAGGAGGAGGAGGAGGAGGAAGAGTAGGAGCAGGAAGAAGAGGAAGAGAAGGAGGAAGAGAAGGAGGAGGAGGAGCAGGAGGAGGAGGAGTAGGAGGAGAAGGAGGAGGAGGAAGAAGAGGAGGAGGAGAAGGAGGAGGAAGAGGAAGAGCAGGAGGAGTAGGAGGAGGAAGAAGAAGAGGAAGAGAAGGAGGAGAAGGAGGAAGAAGAGGAAGAAAAGGAGGAAGAGAAGGAGGAGGAGGAGAGGGAGAAGGAAAAGAAGGAGGAGGAGGAGGAGCAGGAGGAGGAGGAGAAGGAGGAGGAGGAAGAAGAGGAGGAGGAGGAGAAGGAGGAGGAAGAGGAAGAGCAGGAGGATTAGGGGGAGGAAGAAGAAGGGGAAGAGAAAGAGGAGGAGGAGGAGCAGTAGGAGGAGGAAGAAGAGGAGGACGAAGAAGAGGAGGAAATACATTTGATTAGACTAATTGATGCCAGCAGTATTTACTGAAAATCATTTTGCATCAAATAAAATAAAATAAAACTTTAAAAACATAAAATAGAAATGTTTCAAATAACACACACAAATACATACAGCAACACACACACACACACACACACACACACACACACATACAGCAACACACACACGTATTATGTGGATATATTGTATTTGTGTTGTGTGTGTGT
Organism: Scomber scombrus; assembly: GCF_963691925.1. NCBI lineage: Eukaryota > Metazoa > Chordata > Actinopteri > Scombriformes > Scombridae > Scomber > Scomber scombrus. Next base: position 30,254 of record NW_026910603.1, read on the forward strand.
GTGTGTGTGTGTGTGTGTTTGTGTGTGTGTGTGTGTGTGTGTGTGTGTGTGTTTCTGTGTGTGCATAAATCACAGAAACAAAAAGAGCAGATTCAACAGAAATATATTTATATAAATTCAACATGCTTGAAGCTCAGAATCAGCTGATCAGTTTGGTCATGTGATTTTAATGTTTGAGGTTTATTTTATTTCAGTTTTTTATCTGATGTGAAATGTTTAGATGAGAATGAGTGAAGTCGACTTTCAGCTGCAAACAGAAACTAACGGATGAAGAGACTCAGACGGACAGATTGAGGGACGAGAGGAGGAGCTCTGATATACAAGGACACTGTGGACAAAAAGAAAGAGACATGGGGCATAGAGGGGGGGGGGTGTAAATGGGGAGGAGAAATCAATAGATTCCTGTGCAGCCTCTCTCTCTCTGTGAACAGGTAATGTATTAATGACCTTTACACTCATACTGTGGAAACTTATCAGTCTGCGGCTTATTTAGGCCGGGCTGACGGAGCAGGATCCAGAGCCCATTTCATCAATACCGCCTCGACAAGGCCGTTACTCAAACCAAGACACCAGATATTAAAGCTTGATAGATCCGCAGAGGGGCGAGGGAGGGGGGGGCGGGGCGGGGAGGGAGGAGGAACAGTCCCCTGCTTCATATACCCTCCAACAGCTTCATAGACTCACTGTGACCTTCGCAGCACTTAGAATATGAAGCCGGCCGTTTGGTTATTGCCATTATCTTAATTTGGCCTCCGCAGATTGTTTATTGTAAAGGCTGCACGTCACCAAGAGGGAGCCGAGAGCTGCATACAGATACGGAGGAGGAGGCGGCTACGGCACGCACGCACACACACACACATTCACACACACACAACGCCCCCGCTCAACCCGGGGGGGGGGGGGGGGTCACAGCCAGGAGGAGGAGCAGGAGGAGCAGGAGCAGGAGGAGGAGCAGGATACTTTAAATAAACATGATTTTCAGGGTTTAAATTGTACTTTTCTTGGCTGCTAAATGCTTAAATTTGACCCAAAACTCAATAAATAAATACAAATTTCAGAGTAATCTACATCTAATCAAATTTTTATTTTACTGATATTTCATTTTGTTATTTTAAACATGTTCAAAATAAACTTAAGTGTATTTTTCTTTTGTCTCTTTCAGATCCGTTACTGCTTTGTGAAGGAAAGGTTTTTTAAATAAGGTTTTAAACTCAGTTTAACTTAACGTTACGTTTTCCTGTTCAGCCAATCAGAGCGCAGAAGCCCTCAATGCACCAAAGCACCTTAATGCAGCACCTGAATGCAGCATGGCACCTTAATGCAGCACCTGAATGCAGCACAGCGCCTTAAGGCAGCACCTGAATGCAGCACAGCGCCTTAATGCAGCAACTTAATGCAGCACCTGAATGCAGCACGGCGCTTTAATGCAGCACCTGAATGCAGCATGGCACCTTAATGCAGCAACTTAATGCAGCAACTTAATGCAGCACCTGAATGCAGCACGGCGCTTTAATGCAGCACCTGAATGCAGCATGGCACCTTAATGCAGCAACTTAATGCACCACGGCACCTTAATGCAGCACCTGAACACACCACAGCGCTTTAATGCAGCATGGCACCTGAACGCACCACAGCGCTTTAATGCAGCATGGCACCTTAATGCAGCAGGTTAATGCAGCACCTGAATGCACCACGGCACCTTAATGCAGCATGGCACCTTAATGCAGCACCTGAACGCAGCACGGCACCTTAATGCAGCAAAGCACCTGAATGCAGCACCTGAACGCAGCATGGCACCTTAATGCAGCAGGTTAATGCAGCACCTCAACGCAGCACAGTACTTTACTGCAGCACAGCGTCAGGCACTGGCATTGCGCTGTAGTTGCACCTGCTGGCGGAGCTGTAGTTTTTGTGGTTTTAGTTTTTATTTGTAGTTTATGTATATGTAGGTGTAGTAAATATAGGTCCAGGTCCTCCCCCTACCTGCTGGCTTGTAGTATATGTATATGTATCTGTAGGTGTAGTATATATAAGTGTAGTATATGTAGTTTATGTATATATAGGTGTAGTTTATATAGGTCCAGGTCCTCCCCCTACCTACTGGATTGTAGTATATGTATATGTAGGTGTAGGTGTAGGTGTAGTATATATAGGTCCAGGTCCTCCCCCTACCTGCTGGCTTGTAGTATATGTATATGTATATGTAGGTGTAGTATATATAGTTTATGTATATATAGGTGTAGTTTATATAGGTGCAGTTCCTCCCCCTACCTGCTGGCGGAGCTGTTTGATGGAGTGCTGCAGGGTGAGGATGTGGGAGAACAGAGGACTCTGCAGCGTCTCTCTCAGGTTCCCCAGAGTATCGCTGTGAGTCCATTCCTCCCTCTGGACCAGTTTGGACTGAAGACGCTCCAGAGCTCCCAGTACCTGCTGCCGCTCTGCAGAGGACACTGAGGGCAGAGACAGAGACAATGAGGGCACTGAGACACTGAGACACTAAGGACAGAGATACAGAGAAGAAGAGACACTGAGACACTAAGGACAGAGACACAGAGACACTGAGACACTAAGGACTGAGACACTGAGACACTGAGACACTGAGACACTGAGACACTGAGGACAGAGACACTGAGACACTGAGACACTGAGACACTGAGACACTGAGACACTGAGGACAGAGACACTGAGACACTGAGACACTGAGACACTGAGACACTAAGGACAGAGACACTGAGACACTGAGGACTGAGACACTGAGACACTGAGACACTGAGACACTGAGACACTGAGACACTGAGACACTGAGACACTGAGACACTGAGGACAGAGACACTGAGACACTGAGACACTGAGACACTGAGACACTAAGGACTGAGACACTGAGACACTAAGGACAGAGACACAGAGACACTGAGACACTGAGACACTGAGACAATAAGACACAGAAACAAAGAGACACTGAGACACTTATAACAGAGCTGAGAGGATTTACCTGTTGGGACATTTTCAAACATTGTCCCTTCTCCTTCTTCTTCTTCTTCTTCTTCTTCTTAAATTGTTCTAAATCAAACTGAACAAAGAACAGAAAATAATATTTCATGATTATTTAAAACCAGCTGCTGTTTATCTGCTTTATTCTAGTTCAGCTTCATTTCTAATTTAAAACTTTTAAATCATATTTAAATGTTGTTTTATTTCACCACGTGTTGCTTTTATATTCTGACTTAATGCATTTTATGTTTTATATCAATCTGAATTACACGACACAGATTTACCTTGCTGAATAAAAGCTGAGAATCAATAAAGAAAATTAGTAACAATAACATATTTATACACATATAGTACCAGTCATTCATATATATATATATACCTAACATCACACTGACCTGTATGTAAAATTACAGCTCATCACTTTAAACAAGACAACATTTTGGCAATTGTAAGTTACTGTACACACTGTTAAACATCAGCAGTTAAAACATCAGGCTCATCAATAGTGCAGTACTTTTACTGCAGTATTAGTACTTTTACTGCAGTATTAGTACTTTTACTGCAGTAATAGTACTTTTACTATAGTATTAGTACTTTTACTGTAGTATTAGTACTTTTACTGCAGTATTAGTACTTTTACTATAGTATTAGTACTTTTACTGTAGTATTAGTACTTTTACTGCAGTATTAGTACTTTTACTATAGTATTAGTACTTTTACTGCAGTATTAGTACTTTAACTATAACACCTTAACTACATCACACATAATACTTATGTACTTTAACTGCAGTATTATTACTTTTACTGCAGTATTAGTACTTGGACTGCAGTATCAGTACTTGGACTGTAGTACTTTTACTGTAGTATTAGTACTTTTACTGCAGTATTAGTACTTTTACTATAGTATTAGTACTTTAACTATAACACCTTAACTACATCACACATAATACGTATGTACTTTTACTGTAGTATTAGTACTTGGACTGCAGTATCAGTACTTGGACTATAGTACTTTTACTGCAGTATTATTACTTGGACTGCAGTATCAGTAGTACTTTAACTGTAGTTTAGTACTTGTACTGTTTGACTTTAACTTGTCAGGTGAGTTTCTGTCTCAGGTGAAACTCTGTACTGAAGTATTAGTACTTGTACTGAAGTATTAGTACTTTAACTGCAGTATTAGGTACTTGTACTGTAGTATTAGTACTTGTACTGTAGTACTTTAACTTGTCAGGTGAGTTTCTGTCTCAGGTGAAAGTCATTTGACCAGTCTGTTAGCTTTAGCATGTAGCTCAGCAGCAACAGCAGGGCGGGGTCAGTCAGTGTTTATCAACACACACAGGTGGACAAAACAAACATCACAGCATTCCCCCCCTAAACCTTCCCTACCAAACTTCATAAACATAATAAAATAAAGATAAAACCCTAAAAACAATAACAGCTTTAAATGTGAGAGAGAGCTCGAGGCAGCTCACCTGTGTGCTCACCTGTGACACCAGGAAGTGAAACAGAGCAGCAGCAGAGAGGAAGCAGCAGGAATAAAAACATCAACGAACTGAGATTACGTCACCAAGCAACCATCAGACGGGTCGCTAGGTGACATATTAACTGGTTGCTAGGTGACGTATTATCGGCAGGTTCATATCTCCCAGCAGGTGCATCAAACTTTACAAACACGGGATAAAAACGTTTAAATAACTTGTAAAGACGTCTCATACCTTCCTGTCCTCTCTCTAACCGAACCTCGCTGTGTGTTTACGAGCTTTAATTCAACTTTTAACAACATTTATATACTTTTATTTCTCTTTTTTCTTCTCTTTCTGAAGTTTCACAACACAGCTGCTAGCCGTTAGCATGCTGACTAATAACCTATAAAAAACGTCTTTAAACGATTAATTTCACCATGAATGAAAAAAGAGAAATAAGCAAACATTTGATCTGAGTGTTAGAGGTTATATCGAGAAGTTTAAAGATGTTAAATTAGAGTTAAACTGATTTAAAAACTTACTGATGAGCTGGGATCCAGTGCGCTGCTAGTGTCGCTTTAAATGACGCGTTTGGGTGCTGCTCGGAAATCTGAGCTTCAGCCGTTTGTTTAGCGGTTGGTGTGGTGCGTTCATGTGTTCTCAGTGACGAGGTAATGAGGTAATGATTAACTTTTTTTTAGGCCTTAAAGTAAAACAAAGTCTGCCTAAAACCTCCAAGTTACATGTTGTATTATCAGCAGTTAAGCTTGGAAATTCTTTTTTTTCTTTTCTTTTTACAAATCTGTTTTTTTTTTAATGGAAATTGGGAGAGTAAAATCGGAAGCGTTAAAAGTACAATCTCCATTTCCCCCCTTTAACTCCATAATCTATAAACAACATTAACATATTTAACAATAATATGAAAAGAAAAAAGAAATACTAATAATACAAATATTTTGGAGAGCTAGGGTAAGTTTAAGATTAATTGTTTTGTTCATAAAATGTCAGAAAATAGTATTATTTTACTATATTTTGTACTACTATTATTATAATAAGCTATAATAAGCTCCTCTTAGATATTAAACATGTTTATATTTATTATAATAAGCTGCTGTTAGATATTAAACATGTTTATATTTATTATAATAAGCTGCTGTTAGATATTAAACATGTTTATATTTATTATAATAAACTGCTGTTAGATAATAAACATGTTTATATTTATTATAATAAACTGCTGTTAGATAATAAACATGTTTATATTTATTATAATAAACTGCTGTTAGATAATAAACATGTTTATATTTATTATAATAAGCTGCTGTTAGATATTAAACATGTTTATATTTATTATAATAAACTGCTGTTAGATAATAAACATGTTCATATGTATTATAATAAGCTGTTATTAGATATTAAACATGTTTATTTGTATTATAATAAGCTGCTGTTAGATATTAGACATGTTTATATTTATTATAATAAGCTGCTGTTATTTCTGTGGAGCTTCATAAAATAAAAGGGGGATGGGGGGGGGGGGGGGGGGGGGGTATATGTTTAGTCTCTTCTTTGAGAGCCCCAGAGGAATTGCTCAGATTTCCCAATACAGCAAACTCAGTTATGTTCTGATAACTAGGATTTACAGACTTCTGATTTACTATTTTCCATCAGGTCTTTGAACGCACTGTATAAATAAAGCTGCTGTGTTTACTTCTGGCAAAGTCTTTGTGATACTTTATCTACAATACACAGCATTACTTTTCCAATGAATCCAGCGATATGCCTTCTGAGCAACCTTTCAAATTATAATCTTACACAAACTCATTACATTAAACTTACAGAGACCAAAAACTGCCAACTGGATCGTGGCTTTCAGAAATTAACAATTGTAAACCCTTGGAAAAGAACTTACTCATTAAGAAACAAGATAAATATTTTCTATAGAATATGGCAGCCTTTTATTCTCTATTCTCCACAATATTACCATTATGTGATCTGTTTATATCATCCTTATACCTGCTGCATCCCTCAACACAACTAAGTTCATGTTATTTATTTTTATTGTTATTATTATTATTATTTAATTGTTCAGTGTAGGTAGATTTGCTTCTGAGTTCTGCGTTGTCATCATATATATATTATATATATTTCTCTCTTTTCTTTTATCGTCAATGTACGACAGAGTATTAGGGCCAGGCAAAAAAAAAAAAGTCCAGCACATGAAAAAAAAACAAGCAAAAAAAAATTACGATGGAGTATTAGGGCAAAAAAAATCCAGGCAAACAAAAAAAAGGAAAGCCAGGCAAAAAAAAAAGTCCAGCAGAAGAAAAAAAGAAAACAGAATGAAATCAACTTGACCACAGTACCGCAGGATCAAACCTGACTGACTATGCCAGCAGCTGGAGTGTGTGCTGGCATAGTCAGAGTATTAGAGCCAGGCAAAAAAAAAAAAGCCAGGCAAAAAAAAAACTGGAAAAAAAAGAGAAAAAAGAAAAAGTCCAGCACAAGAAAAAAAAAGGCCAGGCAAAAAAAAAAAAATGAGTGACATTGATGAATGGCATTTTTTTTTGATGGCCCTAATACTCCGTCGTAGTGAAAGTGTGATTGTGTAGTTTTGTAATCTTATGGAAAATCCTAAATAAAATATTCCACAAAAAAAGAAAAGCTGTCGTATGTCTGATTTCCTATTTTCAGGCCGGTCTTGAACGTACCGTATGTATACCGCTGCCGTGTGTGACTCTGGTTTCCTATCCTCCGGCAGGTCTTTGAACGCAGCGGCGGGTCACATGA
>NW_026910604.1:2500-7500 GCF_963691925.1 Scomber scombrus
AACTTTACTGCATCTTTACTGCAACTTTACTGCATATTTACTGCAACTTTACTGCGACTTTACTGCATCTTTACTGCAACTTTACTGCATCTTTACTGCAACTGTACTGCATCTTTACTGCAACTTTACTGCAACTTTACTGCAACTGTACTGCATCTTTACTGCAACTGTACTGCATCTTTACTGCAACTTTACTGCATCTTTACTGCAACTGTACTGCATCTTTACTGCATCTTTACTGCAACTTTACTGCAACTTTACAGCGACTTTACTGCTTCTTTACTGCATCTTTACTGCTTCTTTACTGCATCTTTACTGCAACTGTACTGCATCTTTACTGCATCTTTACTGCAACTTTACTGCATCTTTACTGCTTCTTTACTGCAACTTTACTGCAACTTTACTGCATCTTTACTGCGACTTTACTGCATCTTTACTGCGATTTTACTGCAACTTTACTGCATCTTTACAGCGACTTTACTGCTTCTTTACTGCAACGTTAATGCAACTTTACTGTAACTTTACTGCATCTTTACTGCAACTTTACTGCAACTTTAATGCAACTTTACTGCAACCCTACTGCATCTTTACTGCAACATTACTGTGACTTTAATGCAACTTTACTGCATATTTACTGCAACTTTACTGCATCTTTACTGCAACTTTACTGCATTTTTACTGCGACTTTACTGCTTCTTTAATGCAACTTTAATGCAACCCTACTGCATCTTTACTGCAACATTACTGTGACTTCAATGCAACCTTACTGCATCTTTACTGCAACTTTACTGCATCTTTACTGCAACTTTACTGCATCTTTACTGCAACTTTACTGCATCTTTACTGCAACCTGACTGCATCTTTACTGCAACTTTACTGCATCTTTAAACTTTACTGCAATTTTACTGCATCTTTACTGCAACTTTACTGCATCTTTACTGCAACCTTACTGCAACTTTACTGCATCTTTACTGCAACTTTACTGCATCTTTACTGCAACCTTACTGCATCTTTACTGCAACTTTACTGCAACTTTACCACAACTATACTGCAACTTTACTGCATATTTACCGCAACTATACTGCAACTTTACTGCATCTTTACTGCAACTTTACTGCATCTTTACTGCAACTTTACCGCAACTATACTGCAACTTTACTGCAACTTTACTGCATCTTTACTGCAACTTAACTGCAACTTTACCGCATCTTTACTGCAGCTTTACTGCATCTTTACTGCAACTTTACTGCAACTTTAATGCAACTTTACTGCAACCTTACTGCATCTTTACTGCATCTTTACTGCAACTATACTGCATCTTTACTGCAACTTTACTGCATCTTTACTGCAACTTTACCGCAACTATACTGCAACTTTACTGCATCTTTACTGCAACTTTACCGCAACTCTACTGCGACTTTACTGCATCTTTACTGCAACTTTACTGCATCTTTACTGCATCTTTACTGCGACTTTACTGCATCTTTACTGCGACTTTACTGCAACTTTACTGCAACTTTACTGCAACTTTACTGCATCTTTACTGCAACTTTACTGCATCTTTACTGCATCTTTACTGCATCTTTACTGCATCTTTACTGCGACTTTACTGCAACTGTACTGCAACTTTACTGCAACCTTACTGCAACCTTACTGCATCTTTACTGCAACTTTACTGCTTCTTTACTGCAACTTTAATGCAACTTTACTGCAACTTTACTGCAACCCTACTGCATCTTTACTGCAACATTACTGTGACTTTACTGCATCTTTACTGCATCTTTACTGCATCTTTACTGCATCTTTACTGCAACTTTAATGCAACTTAACTGCATCTTTACTACAACTTTACTGCAACTTTAATGCATCTTTACCACAACTTTACTGTGACTTTAATGCATCTTTACTGCAACTTTATTCACTTTACTGCATCTTTACTGCAACATTACTGCAACTTTACTGCAACTTTACTCACTTTCACACTCCTCCTCTTCTCCTCTCCTCTCCTCCTCTCCTCTTCTACTCCTCCTCCTTTATTCTACTCTTCTCCTCCTCTCCTCTTCTCCTCCTCCTTTATTCTACTCCTCTCCTCTCCTCTCCTCCTCCTCCTCCTTTATTCTAGTCCTCTCCTCTCCTCCTCTTCTCCCCTCCTCTACTCCTCATCTCCTCTCCTCCTCTCCTCTCCTCTCCTCCTCCTCTCCTCTCGTCTCCTCCTCCTCCTCCTTTATTCTAGTCCTCTCCTCTCCTCTCCTCTCCTCCTCCTCCTTTATTCTAGTCCTCTCCTCTCCTCTCCTACTCTTCTCCGCTCCTCTACTCCTCTCCTTCTTTAAATATCAGAAAGTCATATTTCTACAAACATTTTTTAGGTTCATTTTTATTTTCCTTTTCAAGTGAACAGAAGTTTCTGAGGAATCGTGTCGTGTCATACCAACACACAATAAACACGTTTCTTACTAATATATATTATATTTAAAGTCAATATATATAAAATCTATATTTACTGTTATCGACCGTATAAAGTTAAATTCTCATTTTCACTTTAAGCCTCATTTGAGCATCTTAAATATTTCAGGTGGAAGTCAGTAATAAAAAAACTCCTGTAATTAAACTTTAACTTTAATACTCCTGTATAAACTTTCATCTGCAGCGACTTTAACACATTTATACAAGAAGTTAAGAAGTTAATAATTCTGATTATTGTAAAAAGTGTTAAATACACATCAAATCTGCATGTTTAACCTCACACTTCATCTTCATCTCATCTTCATCCAGCTCATTATTGATTCATCCTCTGATCATTTTTATTGATCAGTAGATTGTTTTTCTCTAATATGAGAAAAGTTATAATTGACTAGACAAAGTTGACGACTTTAAACGTCTCGTTCTGTTTGACCAACAGTCCAAAATGTAAAGTTTAATAAGTTTAATGTAATAATAAGTCAGAAAAGCATAAAATCATCATATTTTTTGGCATATTTGCTTTTAAAAAATGACTTAAAGTGATAATAAAGTAAATTTTAAGGACAAAGCAAGTTCTGTAGAATATAACTAACAGATGAATTAATAATGAAGTTAATCACTGATACAGATGTTTATTTACAGATGTGTAATATAACGAGTCCTGCTACATGAATGAGAGTTAAAACATAACCAGACTTGTATTATAGTATATATAGCCTTTATGTATTATAGTATAAAGCCTTTATGTATTATAGTATAAAGCCTTTATGTATTATAGCCTTTCTCCAGGTGACAGCAGCTGCAGAGTGATGGAGCTTCTCTGTAGTTTGAAGCTCTGCAGAGAGTCTGAAGCAGCCGACTGTCCTCATCGTCTAATGGCTCAGATATTAAATGACAACGTCTTTAAATCTTATGAATATGTGTCCCGGCAGTCACGGCCAATACGCATCAGTCTGCAGAACATCCTGTTAGCGTTATGAGCTCTCTGCCGCTGCCTCCGTCTGCTCCTCGCCTCCATTATACGGCCGAGATGGGCCCACGTCCCAATCTGAGAGAAGAGGAACAGAGTCCTTGACGAGGAGGCTGCGTGGATGGAAATTAGCCTAAGTGTTGTCATTAATACTTCCCGGCGCGGGCTAATGTCTGCATTGTAATGTTAAGAACAGGATATCCCTCAGTATCTGCTGAGCGAGGCTCTTTGGGGAGTTGGAGGAAACCTTTATGTGTTCAGAGATGAAGGCTAATGTTCAAAGTTAGTCAAGTTTTAGATTTACTGCCAGCTGCGGCTTTCTCACTTTCACTTCTTCTTCTTCTTTTTCTTTTTCTGCTGCTGAAGGCCGACGACTCCAGATCAGGTTTTATCCTCCAAATAGAAACATTAAAACATTAAAAACATAAAAACATAAAAACATAAAAACATAAACATGATCCTCTGGACTGATGAAACAGATAAAAAACAGGTTTCCTTTTTCATCTTTTTGTCTCCCAGTGCAGGCAGATTTATTATGATATCAGCAGCGTGACGTTTGGAGCTCAGTCCTCTTCTTCAGACTTACTTTCACACATTTGTTATTTGGTAGGTAGGTAGGTAGGTTATTGTCCCTGAAGGGAAATTTGTCTTGGACTCTGAGTGCTGAGACAGCTGCTGCCATAGTTAAAAAGAGCAAAGAAAGTAAAAGTAAAAGTAAAGTTGCACATGTGCACAATAATAAATGATGCAATGCTGCCTGTTGCCTCAATAAATACACAAGTACACATATTGCACATTCCCACAAACTTCTAGGTAACAGTAAGGGGATTACAACCAATCATAGCAGACAATAATGCACCTCACACTGTTTACAGAGTCTTATTTATGATTCTAATGGAGGTATATGGGACAAATTAATATTTAAATCTGTTAAACTTGCATATGGGGATTCTGTAACGTTTGCCAGATGGTCCAGAACCTGCTTTCTTTCTTTTTCTGGATGCGTGCATCAACCACAAACTCCCAAATTTAGATTTCAGATCTGCTCGAACTCAGAATCAGAATCATCTTCTTCACTCTCTCAGGTCATTTACTGTGTTTGCACCTCGAATATATGTGCCATTAAGACTGTAACTAATGCTCTTATTTCTATATTTATCCTGCATCTTGTTACAACCTGGCTCAGAGGTAAGACTAAAGATGGAGACCACACATGACTTTAAACTAGAAAACATACATTTATTGAATTAAACTAAAGTAACTATGTATGTCAGTTCATCAGTAATGTTTATAATGTATGGATGTGTGTGAATGTGTATAAATGTGAAATGAAACAAGAATATAAATAACCAAAACAAACCCAGCAACTCAAACAGGAGAGAGAGAGTAAATGCTCAGAGCTCTATTTATAAGCATTCACACCAATCCAGGTGCTGACCATCTCTCCTGATGAGCCACTCCCCAAATCCCAGTCAACCAATCAGAATTTAGGTTAGAGGCCATGAGGCCGTCACAATCTGTATTTATTACTGCCATTTTTATATTCTCTCTCTCTCTCTTTTCTTTTTTT
>NW_026910605.1:0-16184 GCF_963691925.1 Scomber scombrus
GTCCCGCATCATGATTGAAGAATGAAGATCGGCGCTCGAGCCAAGTCATGTTCTGTTCTGGCTGACGGGTTGAAGCTGACTGCAGTGGGCTGACAATGGGTTGAGTGTGTGTGCGTGTGTGTGTGTGTGTGTGTGTGTGTGTGTGTGTGTGTGTGTGTGTGTGTGTGTGTGTGTGTGTGTGTTAGTGTGTGTGCACGCTCGCTGCGTTTCAGGCTTTGGCATGACTCACACTTGGCTGGAACCAAAGCCTCTTTTTCCCTTTTCCCAGCCATCTGTCCATCACTGCCACTTCACACACACACACACACACACACAGAACAAACGCAACACAAAACTCAATTAAATCATCGCGTCTCTCTCTCTCTCTACTTCTTCTTCTTCTTCTTCTAAAAAAAGGAGACAATGGGAGCAAATGTGACAGCCAAGAATGAGAGATGTGTGACTGCTACAAGGAGCGGCTGTGAACATTTAACACAGAACAGAGCCGAGGATTGAACAAGAAGTGAGCAAGTGTTAGTGAAGCAGATTGTCAGAGCATCTGTGAGAGAGGAAAAGAAAAGAGAGTGTGTGTGTGTGTGTGTGTGTGTCTGTGTGTTGAGATAAAATAAAGGCCACACGGGCGTCAAGGTGACACCGACAGGCTCGTGAAAAAAGTGTTTACCCAGCATCCCATGTGCCATGTGCATTAGATAAGTGCATCCTCCTATCGCACTGATGGACTCGCTGGCTGTCAATCACATGACATCATCGCTACAGCTAGATACTCGAAATGATGCTGTTCAAATTCTTGCACACACACCTTCATTACTGTGCTTTTACAGACCTAAACTTCACCCTTATATGCTGTTCAGGGTTAAATTCAACCACGTTTTTAGCGGCTATTAACCTTTGTGTCGTCCTCCTGGGTCAAATTGACCCCGTCTGTTTGGTTCCTTCTTTCCTCCCTTCCTTCCTTCTGTCCTTCATCCCTCGCTCCTTCTCTCTTTCTTTCTTTCCTCCCTTTCTTCTTTCCTTCCCTCCTTCATTCCTTCCTTCCTTCCTCCCTCCCTCCTTCTTTCCGTCTTTCCTTCCCTCCTTCCTTCTTCCCTTCCTCTTTTCCTTCCTCCCTCCTTTTACTTCCTTCTTCCTTCCTCCCTTCCTTCCTTCCTTCCCTTCCTTCTTCCTTCCTCCCTTCCTTCCTCCCTTCCTTCCTTCTTCCTCTCTTACATCCTTCCTTCTTCCTTCCTTCCTTCCTTCCTCCCTCCAACTTTTCTTCTTCCTTCCTTGACTCGAGGACAACAGGAGGGTTAAGGTGGACTTTCTTCTTATGTGAACACAAATATACAAAAATATCGATATCATGATATGAGACTAGATATCATCTTAGAATTTGGATAACGTCATATTGTGATATAGCAGAATTGTTGTCTTTTCCTGCTGTTAACCCTCCTGTTGTCCTCGAGTCAAGGAAGGAAGGGAGGAAGAAGGAAGGAAAGGAGGAAGGAAGGAAGGAAGGAAGGAAGGAAGGAAGGAAGGGAGGGGGGAGGAAGAAGGAAGGAAAGGAGGGAGGTAGAAGGGAGGAAGAAGGAAGGAAAGGAGGGAGGGAGGAAGGAAGAAGGAAGGAAGGAAGGAGGGAGGAAGGAAGGAAGGAAAGGAAAGAAGGGAGGGAGGAATGAAGGTACGAAAGAGAGAAGGACGGAGAAACGAAAGAAGGACAGAGGAAAGAAGGAAGGGAGGAAGGTAGGGGGGAGGAAAGAAAGAAAGGAAGGAAGGAAGGAAGGAAGGAGTGAGGGAGAGAGAAAGGAAAAGAGGAAGGGATGAAGGAAAGAAGGACAGAAGAAAGAAGGAAGGGAGGAAGGACAAACGGAAAGAAGGAAGGGAGGAAAGAAGGAACAGTCACAACAGACGGGGTCAATTTGACCCGGGAGGACGACACAAAGGTTAAAGGCAGATTTACAGCAAAATGATGTCATTTTCTAAACTTACAAGACAGTTCTAGGTGTTATATTATTTATCTTAGGTATTTGGTCATAAATATCATTATATGTGACTCTCAGTATATAAAAATGGAAATAAAATGCATCTTTTTTTTGTGTGTGTGTGCAGCTCATACACATTTTTATATATGCAAATGTACAAATTTGACCTCATTTTATTAAAGAAAAAAGCATTCAAACATGTCGCTGTATTCATCATATTCTATCAAATGTTCTCATGGATCATAAAATAGTGATTGTGAAAGTCTTTTAATCAAACTGAGGGATTAATTAAACATTTATTAATGACTGGTGGTGAATTTATGAATGTGAATTGATGCAGAGACTAATTATAAGTCAGAATATGAACAGCAGGTAAAGGGTTAAAGTAGCAAAGAACACAGGAGGTTCAATATCAAGACCTCAGTTACTTATCTTAAACATGCAATGACTGATTTTCTCTCTTCTTTTTTTTTTTGCAGACTTGATAACGTTGGACTCGAGCTATAAACGCTACGCTGACATCTCACATTTACAGTTGGCATAGCGATGCAGTTTGCCTCCAGCAGGCGCCATCACAGCTAAATTAGCATTCATTTGAAGTCATGAGGAGCTCTTTACTGAGGCGAAATATCTGGTTCCTCTCCTGCTAAATGCTCCACTATGTTCACCAGTTTGTCTGTGTGCCATTTGGTGGTTCAGCTGGGAAGCGTACAGCGACTTCATTAGAGGTGTTTTTGCTGCCTGATGTGACTGAAAACAACGCTACAGAATGGAAATATAGCTCTATAAAAGGTATTAAGTAGTGGATTAATAGATTAGCTGATTGATAGAATATTAACAAGCAACTATTCTGATTATAAATGATCATTTTATTCATTTTTAATAAACCAGACAAACATTTTAGCTGGTTTCAGTTCCTCAAATGTGATGATTTAATGCTTTTCTTCATCATATAGCAGAATAAACTGTTGTTTTACAAAATAAGACATTAACCCTCCGGTTGTCCTCGAGTCAAGGAAGGAAGGAAGGAAGGGAGGGAGGAAGGAGGAAGGAAAGGAGGGAGGAAGGAAGGAAGAAGGAAGGAGAGGGGGGAAGGAAGGAAGAAGGAAGGAAAGGAGGGAGGAAGGAAGGAAGAAGGAAGGAAAGGAGGTTGGAAGGAAGGAAGAAGGAAGGAAAGGAGGGAGGAAGGAAGGAAGGAAAGGAGGGAGGAAGGAGGGAAAGCGGGAAGGAAGGAAAGGAAGAAGGAAGGAAAGGAGGGAGGAATGAAGGAAGAAGGAAGGACAGACTGAAGGAAGGAAGAGAGGAAAGAAGGAACAGTCAAAACAGACGGGGTCAATTTGACCCGGGAGGACGACACAAAGGTTAAAAGACACAATCTTTTAATTTGTTGCTTCTCTCATGTATTGTTTTGCTCAAAAAAGTGGAAGGATTTTTTCGAACGTCTGTGACATTTTCCAGGAATCAGGAAAGTTCAGCTCTTTGTTTTTTTTACTTGTTTTGTACTTTAAAGTTGCACCTGCTCTCCTCAGTGTTAGTTCAGTCATACTGGAAGAGACAAACACCTGAAATTAGCACAAATACTGAATGTTTTTTGCAGTGAAAGCAGTTCCCTCCATAATTATGTTTATTGTGTAAATAGTATAAGAAAAAGTACAGTGAAGCTTCTTCTCACCTCCAAATAATCAAATTTAGACTTTCTTCAGTATCAAAAGTAGTCCAAATCCATCATATAGGATATTAAACTGAAAATCTTTAGTTTTTGGACTGTTGCTTGGACAAAACAAAACATTAAAGACATGATTTAACGTCTGATTCTGGGAAATTAAGAAGCATTTTCACTATTTTCTGACATTTTATAGATAAAATTACTAATTAATGAATCAAATAATGAAAGTAATCAGTAGTAGCAGCCTTTAATAAACCAATAAACCTGCATTTTGTCATAAAATATTGGTGACTTCAGTCTAAAACTATTAATATTAGTAAACCAGTCCACACTGATTTACCTCATCAGATGCTGTTTTATATTTATCTGCAGCTGTGATTTAATACCTGACTCACATATGAAGATGCAGCTTTATTATTACCTCTGCTACGACAACGCTGCTGCATCTCAAAGGGGGGGGGGGGGGGGGGAGCGGGTCAATAAAACTCCTGCAACACTGTGACAGCGAGACAAACGCTGGATGAAGGGACTTCAACTACAAACATGCAAATCATGAGCTAATCCTTTGCCAGCAGTAAATATGACCTGCAACCACCAACAACACCAGCAGCAGCAGAAGAAGAAGAAGAAGAAGAAGAAGAAGAAGAAGAAGAAGAAGTCCCTGGAGCACCATCGCTCTCATTAACAGTGAATCCTCCCTCACAGCAAGATCTGGTTTATCTAACAGCTCGTTTCCCTCCCTTAGAAACACAACAGCACCATAATAGGATGACGGGCCGATGAAGGGGATGCAGTCGGTGAGAGAGAGAGAGAGAGAGAGAGAGAGAGAGAGAGAGAGAGAGGAGGGAGGCCGCCCGCTCGCTCGCTCGCTCGCTCTGCGTTGCTATTTTGCGCTTGCGTCATCAATACTCTGGCAGTTTCCTGGTGTATGTGTGTGTGGATGATTGATGAGAACTGGCCAGGAGAGCAGAGCTGCTAACCATCCTCAACAGAGCGAAACATACAAACCCTGCAAATGGGACTGAGCTCCAGTCAAAATGATTTTAACCCCATTTATATTATTTCACACGGAGATAAATGACTGTTCCTTCTTTCCTCCCTTCCTTCCTTTCCTTCCGTCTGTCCTTCCTCCCTCCCTCCTTCTCTCTTTTCTCCATCCCCCTTTTCTTCCTTCCTTCCTTTCCTTCCTCCCTTACTTCTTTCCTATGTGCTTCTTTCCTTCATTCCTATTTTCCTTTCTCCCTCCCTCCCTCCTTCCTTCTTTCCTCCATCCCTCCTTCCTTCCTTCTTTCCTCCATCCTTCATTCCTTCCTTTCCTTCCTCCCTTCCTTCTTTTAATTTCCTCCCTTCCTTCCTTCCTTCCTTCCTCGTTTCCTCACTCCTTTCCTTCCTTCCTTCCTCCTTTCCTTCCTTCTTCCTCCCTTCCATCCTCCCTTCCTTCCTCCCTCATGTCCTTTCTTCCTCCTTTCCTTCCTTCCTCCCTTCCTTCTTCCTCCCTTCCTTCTTCCTCTTCTTCCTTCCTTCCTTTCTCGGGTCAAAATGATTTTAACCCCATTTATATTATTTCACACGGAGATAAATGATAAATCCTGGACCCCTTCCTGCTTAAATTGGTTATTTAAGAAAAAAAATGAGGTGGAATTTCCCAGATTTCTGCTATAAATACAACAAAGAGGCTTTTTATCAAGTTGTAAAATATAAATCTGCTCGAAAACGTAATAAAAAAAAGAATCCGACATAGTTTTCTTCACCATATCAAATAAATATCACAGTAAAAAAAAGTTACATAATAAAAAAAAAAGGGAGCGATACAATGTGGGAAACACTCTTATCTAACATTATCATTTGATTGCCTTTGAGGTCAAACATCTGTAGATGCAGATTACTGGTTTTTTTGGCAGGTTCTTGTGATAAAATTCACATTTATTGGGTCTGGTTGGGAGTTACTGATAATCTGTTGCTCTCACGACGAGGCGGTCACGTTATTTTACAACATTGGACTGTTGGCTTAAACTCTCGTTGACGATGATATATTAGTTTTAGCGTTTTTGCAGAGATAAAACTAGACTTTAACTGAATTGATTAACCTTTGTGTCGTCCTCCCGGGTCAAGTTGACCCCGTCTGTTATGACTGTTCCTTCTTTCCTCCCTTCCTTCCTTTCCTTCCGTCTGTCCTTCCTCCCTCCCTCCTTCTCTCCATCCCCCTTTTTCTTCCTTCCTTCCTTTCCTTCCTCCCTTACTTCTTTCCTCTGTCCTTCTTTCCTTCCTTTCCTTCCTCCCTTACTTTTTTCCTATGTCCTTCTTTCCTTCCTTCATCCCTTCCTTCCTTCCTTTCGTCCTTCTTTCCTCCATCCTTCATTACGTCCCCCCTTCCTTCTTTTCCTTTCCTCCCTTCCTTCCTTCCTTCTTCCTCCCTTCCATCCTCCCTTCCTCCCTCCTGTCCTTCCTTCCTTCCTTCCTCCCTCCCTCCCTCCCTCCTTTCCTTCCTTCCTCCTTCCTCCCTTGCATCCTCCCTTCCTTCCTCCCGCATGTCCTTCCTTCCTTCCTCCTTTCCTTCCTTCTTCCTTCCTTCCTCCCTTCCTTCTTCCTCCCTCCTTTCCTTCCTTCTTCCCTCCTCCCTTCCTTCCTTCCTTCCTTCTTCCTCCATTTCCTCCCTTGACTCAAGGACAACAGGAGTGTTAAACTTTATCCCACATCAACCTCGAATCGACATACGGTTTCATTAAGGTTACATATGTTCGTTAAATGTGTTGAAACTCCATTTAAAACATCCGTAGGTGTTTATAGCTGCAACACAGCGATCAATAGCTGATAATAGAGCTGGAAATTAATCGATCGGCAACATTTCGATAATGGATTAACCTTCCTGTCGTCCTCCCGGGTCAAATTGACCCCGTCTGTTTTGACTGTTCCTTCTTTCCTCCCTTCCTTCCTATCTTCCTTCTGTCCTTCTTCCCTCCCTCCTTCTCTTCTTCCTTCCTCCCTCCCTCCTTCTTTCCTACCTTCCTTTCCTTCCTCTCTTCCTTCTTTCCTCCCTCCCTCCTTCTCTTTTTCTTTCCTCCCCCCTAGCTTCCTTCCTTCCTTCCTCCCTTCCTCTTTTCCTTCCTCCCTCCCTCCCTCTCTCTTTCTTTCCTTCCTTCTTCGTCCCTTCCTTCCTTCTTCCTCCCTTCCTTCCTTGACTCGAGGACAACAGGAGGGTTAAAGGAGACATATCACGCTTTTTGTGATTTTCTGTTATTATTATGGTGCTATTATGTCTAATATCTATATTTAACAAGATCTAAGGTCCTAAACTTGAGGTGAACTTATGTAAAAATGCGTCTTGTTACGTCTTCTTACTCGTCCTGATGACGTCAGATTGTTCGTACATCCTCAAAAATGTTTCTACGAGCTGTTCACGTTCTCCACTCGCATATTTCAGATCAGATTTGGGTGAAAAAAGAAATGAAATCCTACTACTATGGTTTGTTTTTGTGGCCTCCAGAGCTGGCAGAGGGAATGCATGTCTTAAAGCGATAAAGTATAACTACTACTACCTAATACTATATGCATAAAGGGCCAGTTTAAGATATATAAGGAGCTTTAAACTGGAAATCATGCAAAGAGAATATAAATATAGAGCTAGAAATGTGCAGAATAGGTCCTCTTTAAATCACTTACAAGCAACTTTAGCTGCTTTTCTATGTTTCTATGTTTTTATTACATTGTAAAATGAATATCTATTGGGTTTAGGATTGTTGGTTCACAACATAAAACAGTTTATAGTTTATAGATCAAGTGAACAATTGATTAATCAATAATATGATGTGTGGTTGCAGCCCTGGTGGATCATATTTAATGTGCACGTTAAACACACAGCTGACATGTCTGACCTGTGTGTTGTCCTCCACACACACACACACACACACACACACACACACACACACACACACACACACACACACACACACACACACACACACACACACACACACACACACACACACAGAGAAAGACACACACACACACACACACACACACACACACAGAGGAGATGCAGCATGTGTCTACAGAGCAGAGCCAAGTGGACGTGACTCCAGAGTTTAGAGGGTTCAGTCACGTGGACACTTTAAACTACGAGTCCTGAACGGGCTGCTTGTATAACCACACAAGTGCTGCTGCTGCATGTGTGTGTGTGTGTGTCTTTCTCTGTGTGTGTGTATGTGTGTGTAATTGGTTTTCCAGGACATAAACGAACAGCAGCTACCGGCTATAGATTGAGAAGAGAGAGCGGCTTGATGGGTGTTTTTTTGTCCATATACCCACAACTAGAGATCAACCACAAAGATAGGCATCTGCTGCACAGAAACAGATCATGCACACACACACAAAACACACACACACACACACACACACACATACACACACATACACACACAAACATACAGTATAATACCTGCTTTAGTTGCTACAACTGATCTGGTCACTAATACAGATGTTAGATGCAGTTAAACAGAGATTTTTCCATTTCATTTCCCCTCATAGGCTTTATCTTATTTCACACTGTTGAACTCTATCTCTATATATATATATATAAATATATGTTGTGTATCATCATCATCAACAACTTTTAATGGAAGCTGAAGTGAATTAAAAAGAGACTTCATGTTTTTTAAAGCTGCACTGTTTCATTAAATTAAAATATTCTACATGTTTTATGCATCGTCTTATACACATTCTCATACATCTACATTAACATATTCAGTGTTTTTCAAAACTTTAACATGTCTATTAGTACTTAAAATACATTTATGTTGGTTTGAATAATGTTTGCTGGTGGCAGTGGAGGGGGGGGGGGGGCTAGGGGGGGGGGGGCAGACTACTGCTGCCAAACTAGCTTTTTAAAGGCTGATTAGACATTAATGTAAGGGTGCGGCTGATGACAATCACTGATTACATTAATGTCACTGGAAAATGTTTGCACTAAATGTTTTCACTGCCATGTCATTTACACACACACACACACACACACACACACACACACACACACACACACACACACACACACACACACACACACACACACACACACACACACAAGCAGAGCAGGAAATGTTCGAAATGCTAACAAGAAACTTCCATTTACACTCATGTTGTTTAAATTCTGCACAAAACAAAAGGAAGTCAAAACTTAGAAACAAGCTACGAAGGGTCCCGAGCCAAGTTTGGAGTTCTCCACCGGTCTCTGCACATAAAGGACCAAGCTCATCCAGGCTGTTTATTTTCATTCCCTCCACTTTGCTTGTTAACCACTGTCTCAGCCCCCCCCCCCCCCCCCCCCCCCCCCCAACAACCCCCCTCCAACTTTAAGTAAGTAGCAGTCGAGCAGCAGCAGCGGCAGCTCTCGCCAATCCGAGACAAGATGCTGGATTTACTGACATTCTTTGAAGCTGCACACGGCCAGACGGACACGGTGTGCATCTGGAGCGAAAACACTCTCTTAACTAACTTTCAGGGAAAAAAAGCGTACAAGGGAGAAAAGAAAATAGGAAGTGTGTGATTACGCCCCTTTAAATCTGCACTAATAACCTCCATTCTCCTGGAGTCCAAAGCCCTTCCTCTTTGTTCAGTGGATAGAGAGAAGAAGAGTGAGAAGTGCCGCCGAGTTAGGCTCAGAAAAGCGTGAAAAAGGTGCAGACCGAGTAGCAGAAAGTATGTTCAAACTCACCAAATCTGACTCCTCACTGCCGGAGTGATACATTTCTGCCCCTACCCGACTCTGAGCCGTACAGCCCCGGCTGGGAGAAAATCTCCTCAGCTGCTGCCCATCTCCTCTCGGAGCACAGGAACTCCTCTACCAGCCTAGCCGGACTCCTTCGCTCCTAACAAATCCCCTTGTCCCAGCTCCAGACGAGACCTCCCCTCTCTTCTGCCTCTGTAGCCTGAGCAGAGAAAGTCGGAGCCGGAGGAGAGAAGTTAGTTCCCCTCTCAGCCCTTCTTTGGCCTACTTTAGTTCCTGGGAGGCACAGAAAAGACGAGTGTCTTTCCCACGCTGGGAGAACACTCCTTCAGAACGCCGCAACCGTCCTCCAGCCCCAAAAACAAGCCCCCCTGCCCCCTGCCCCTCTCCCCTCCCACACACACACACACACACACATAAACACACACACACACACACACATACACACACACACAGCTAGTTAGGAAGTAAGATCTCTGGCCAACAGGGCCGGCCTGAAAAATTCCAGAAAGCACCAAAAGCAGCTGCAGGAGCTTTTTATGTCTGTGTGCGGAGTGTGTGATCTGGGGAGTTTACATGTGTGCTCCGCTCTGCCTTAAAAAGAGGAGAGGAAGGCTAAAAGGTTTTGAACTCACTGTATAGTCTCAACACATGTTGCTGAGACCAAAAACCGTCGGGAAGTAATTTCTTCACTGCCATCGACGAAATGCTATATTAGCTTTCATGATCAACGAGAGGAAAAGGCATCAAAACTTGACGGTTTCTTCACTTATTTAACTTCTTATTAAAAAATAGGATGCATGTAAATAAGTGAGTGGGATTAAAACACATGATAAACTTCCATCTGGTATCTGAGAAAGCTTTTTATTATATAGTGATAAGATAAAATAAAGATAAGAAGCATTTCTCTTGATGTTACCAACACACAGCGTCTCAAATTTACACATCTATAAAATTGAGTCATATAAAAGTCGGTTAAGTAAATCAAGTGACACATCTCTATTAGCAGTGTGAAGCAGCTGGTGTGTGTTTAGACTGACTTGTTTTAAATAACCGTAGCGGTTACTGTAAAAAAAAAAAAAAAAAGCCCCCTTCAAAGACGCTCGCCGTGGATCCGTCTCTTCATGACGGAGGAAAAACATCAGAGACGCTGAAGCTGTGATGTGCTGCTTTGTAACGTCAGAGAGTTTATTAGAAAGTGAGTCAAAATGTGAGAAAACTGCCACAGATAAATAATAACCGATCTAAATGTTCCTGTTAAAAAGCCGGAAACTTGGGTTCACTTTATATCCAACATGTAACAACATATAACTATAAAACTACAAGCTCTGAGCTTTATTTGACATCCCGATAAAGCTCAGATTTGTATTTATTTTATATTTTTTTCTCAGTGGGGAAAAAATGTCTTTCCTTTCTTCCTTCTGTCCTTCCTTTCTTCCTTCTTTCCTTTCTTCCTTCCTTCCTTCTGTCCTTACTTCCTTCCTTCTTTCCTTTCTTCCTTACTTCCTTCCTTCTGTCCTTACTTTCTTCCTTCTTTCCTTTCTTCCTTCCTTCCTTCTGTCCTTACTTCCTTCCTTCTTTCCTTCTGTCCTTACTTCCTTCCTTCTGTCCTTACTTCCTTCCCTTTCCTTTCTTCCTTTTGTCCTTCCTTCTTTGCTTTCTTCCTTCTGTCCTTCCTTCCTTCCTTCCTTCCTTCCTTCCTTCCTTCCTCCCTTCCTTTCTTCCTTCTGTCCTTCCTTCCTTCCTTCTTTCCTTTCTTCCTTCCTTCTTTCCTTTCTTCCTTCCTTCCTTCTGTCCTTACTTCCTTCCCTTTCCTTTCTTCCTTTTGTCCTTCCTTCTTTGCTTTCTTCCTTCCTTCCTTCCTCCCTTCCTTTCTTCCTTCTGTCCTTCCTTCCTTCCTTCCTTCCTTCTTTCCTTCCTTCCTTCTTTCCTTCCTTCCTCCCTTCCTTTCTTCCTACTGTCCTTCCTTCTTTCCTTCCTTCCTTCCTTCCTCCCTTCCTTCCTCCCTTCCTTTCTTCCTTCTGTCCTTCCTTCTTTCCTTCCTTCCTCCCTTCCTTTCTTCCTACTGTCCTTCCTTCTTTCCTTCCTTCCTTCCTTCCTTCCTCCCTTCCTTCCTCCCTTCCTTTCTTCCTTCTGTCCTTCCTTCTTTCCTTCCTTCCTCCCTTCCTTCCTTCCTTCCTCCCTTCCTTTCTTCCTTCTGTCCTTCCTTCCTTCCTCCCTTCCTTCCTCCCTTCCTTTCTTCCTTCTGTCCTTCCTTCCTTCCTTCCTCCCTTCCTTTCTTCCTTCCTTCTTTCCTTCCGTCCTTCCTTCCTCCCTTCCTTTCTTCCTTCTGTCCTTCCTTCCTTCTTTCCTTCCTTCCTTCTTTCCTTCCTTCCTCCCTTCCTTTCTTCCTTCTGTCCTTCCTTCTTTCCTTCCTTCCTTCCTTCCTTCCTTCCTTCCTTCCTTCCTTCCTTCCTTCCTTCCTTCCTTCCTTCCTCCCTTCCTTTCTTCCTTCTGTCCTTCCTTCGTTCCTCCCTCCCTACCTAACTATCTAAGATCAGCTGTTAGGGTAAATGTTCCCATTAATCCAACATGTAACAACATATAACTATAAAACTACAAGCTCTGAGCTTTATTTGACATCCCGATAAAGCTCAGATTTGTATTTATTTTATATTTTTTTCTCAGTGGGGAGAAAATGTTTTTTTCTGGGCAGCCCATCCTAAATCCTAGATTATATTGTGTTTGATCAGGGTTAACCCCTTTCTGAGGATTAGCATCCAGAGCGTGTGCTCGGCACGTGACGAACTGTAGCATAGTTATCCTCAACAGGACAATGGCTGCAGGTCCTGCTGCATCAGTTTGGGGGGGAAAAATCAGCTGTTATATAACGTAATGTTTTTATATTGTATGAAATGTGCCAAAAATGAGGTTTTATTATTAATGATAAGCAGCGTTGGGAAGGTTACTATGGAGATGTAATAGGTTACAGATTACTAGTTACTCTATTAAAATGTAATAAGTAATGTAACTATTTCAATGACTTCAAAGTAATGTAACTTATTACATTTAATGACTTTTCTAATTTTCGAACCAATGTTTTCAGCTGTTAGGGTAAATGTTCCCTCTATCTGTCCTTCCTTCCTTACTTCCTTCCTTCCATCTGTCCTTCCTTCCTTCCATCTGTCCTTCCTTCCTTCCTTCCATCTGTCCTCCATTCCTCACTTCCTTCCTTCCATCTGTCCTTCCTTCCTTCCTTCCTTCCATCTGTCCTTCCTTCCTTCCTTCCATCTGTCCTCCATTCCTCACTTCCTTCCTTCCTACATTCTCTTTCCTTCATTTTTTCCTTTCTTCCTTCCTTCTTTGCTTTCTTCCTTCTGACCTTCCTTCCTTCCAACTTTCCTTCCTTCCTAAGATCTAAGATCAGCTGTTAGGGTAAATGTTCCCTCCTTCTGTCCTTCCTTCCCTCCTACCTTCCTTCCTTCCTTCCTTCCTTCCTCACTTCCTTCCTTCCTACATTCTCTTTCCTTCATTTTTTCCTTTCTTCCTTCCTTCTTTGCTTTCTTCCTTCTGACCTTCCTTCCTTCCAACTTTCCTTCCTTCCTAAGATCTAAGATCAGCTGTTAGGGTAAATGTTCCCTCCTTCTGTCCTTCCTTCCCTCCTACCTTCCTTCCTTCCTTCCTTCCTTCCTCACTTCCTTCCTTCCTACATTCTCTTTCCTTCATTTTTTCCTTTCTTCCTTTCTTCCTTCCTTCCTTCCTTCTGTCCTTACTTCCTTCCTTCTTTCCTTTCTTCTTTCCTTCCTTCTGTCCTTCCTTCTATGCTTTCTTCCTTCTGTCCTTCCTTCCTTCCTAAGATCTAAGATCAGCTGTTAGGGTAAATGTTCCCTCCTTCTGTCCTTCCTTCCTTCCTTCCTCCCTTCTTTCCTTCCTTTCTTTCTTTCTTCATTCCTCCCTCTCTTATTTTTTCTTTCTTCCTTCCTTCCTTTCTTCCTTCCTTCCGTCTTTCCTTCCTTCCTTCCTTCCTTCCTTCCTTCCTTCCTTCCTTCCTTCCTTCCTTCCCTCCTTCCTAAGATCTAAGATCAGCTGTTAGGGTAAATGTTCCCATTAAGCACCAAAATCTAAGTCCAGCTGTGTTTCATGGATACTGACATGATTTATAAGGGAGATCATTTCTTATAAAGCAACATTTATCTCTCATTTGAAAATGTATTCATTAGTTCATGTAGATTTTGGAATATAAAATAAAGATATTTGATGAATAAAGTGGGTTTAATTGGTACTGTGACTCCATTTAAGCCCATGTGTGCTCCAAATAAGCCCACATCATGATTTATTTACTAAATATATAAAAAAATATATTGATTTAAAATAATTAAAAACAGTAATATATGTATTCAGTAACATGTTAAATATTAAAAAATGAGGAAAAAACCCTCCTGAGCAAAATCTTAAAGGTCTGACTTCAGATGTAACCTCCTTTATAATCACCAACATTTTCATCAGTAACTATAATTTAATGACACATTTTTTCTCAGTAACTGGTTAGCTTATGCATTTATCAGAAGAGAAGAAGAATATGGTCAAGGGGTTGAAAGAAATGTTGGGAAATCTTCTCTCTTGCTTAATTAAAGTGCACAAAATAAATGATACCACTCTCATATGTGCCGGTTAGCTTAGCTTAGCACAAACCGATAGCCTGGCTCCGTCTCCTCTAAAGCTCACTAATTAGCACGTCATTCCATGTTTGTTTAATCTGTCATTAGCCGAAGTGTAAACACAGCAGGTTGTGGTTTTATGTGTTGGACTTTTTTTTTCTTTGCCGGACGCAGTAACTTCCTGCGGAGACTTGAGGAAGTCACCGCACCCAAGCAAGAAATATAGTCTGGTGCAAAGCCTCAAACCACAACGTGTCATTGTTTTAATGCTTTGTTTTGTGTCGGGGGGGGATTAAACAAACAAGGTATAAAGTGTTAATTAGTGAGCTTAGAGGTTTTGCTAATTGTGGAAAGAGCCATGCTAGCTGTTTCCATCCGTTTCAAGTCATTGTGCTAAGCTACGCTACGCTAATCAAGCTGCAGGGTGTCACTTCATTTTTAATCTTTACATACTGTTCAGAGTCAAATTTGACCCATTTATTTTACATTTAAGAGCAGTAAAAACACTCTTTTCCTAATGTGATCCACAGTATGCACAAATGGAAATAAACTGCATGATATTTTAAATGTTTGTGCAGCTGATACACATTTTTAAGTACAAATTTGATGTAAGTTTATTTTAAAAATGTCAAAAATCAGCATTCAAATATGTAAAAAGTTCTCCTAGTCCATAAAATAGTGATTGTGAAAGTCTATTTTTCATGAGATTAATCAAAACAGAAGGATTAACAACATTTATTAATGACTGATGATGAATTTATGAATGTGAATTAATGCTGAGACTAATTATGAACAGCATATAAAGGGTTAAACAGACACAAATGAGAACGATATTAATTGTTTTGTCCAGTTTTGCAAGATTTCCTTTAACCCTCCTGTCGTCCTCCCGGGTCAAATGTACCCCACTTTTGACTGTTCCTTCTTTCCTTCCTCCTTCTTTCTTTAATTTTTCCTTTGTTCTTCCCCTCCTTCCCTCTTTCTTTGCTCCCTCCTCCTTCCATACCTTTTCCTTCACTTTCTTCCTTCCTCCCTCCTAACTCCTTTCCTTCCTTCCTTCCTTCATTCTTTCATTCCTCCCTCCCCCTTACTCCTTTCCTCCCTCCCTCCCTCCTTCTTTCCTTCCTTCCTTCTTCCCTCCTTCCTTCCTTTCTTCCTTCCTTCCTTCCTTCCTCCCTCACTCCTTACTCATTTCCTTCCTTCCTTCCTTCTCTCATTACTTCCTGCCTCTCTTTCTCCCTCTCTCATTACTCCTTTCTTTCCTTCCTTCCTCCCTCCTTCTTTCCTTCCTTCCTTCCTTCCTTCCTTCTTTACTCCCTCCCTCCCTCCCTCCTTCCTTCCTTCCTCCCTCCCTACTTACTCCTTTCCTTCATTCATTCCTTCCTTCCTTCCTTCCCTCCTTTTCTTCCTTCCTTCCTTCCTTCCCTCCTTTTCTTTCTTTCTTCCTTCCTTCCTCCCTTCCTTCCTTCCTCCTCCCTTCCTCCTGTCCTTCCTTGACCTGAGGACAACAGGAGGGTTAAACCATATTGACTTTATTCTCCTATTCTGATAAATACATTATTTGGAGTTATTGGTTCAGGCTGCACAGAGGCAACATGAGTTCAAGGTAAACGAAGGTGAAAATCAGCCTTTAATTAAGTCCGAACCCTGCAGGCAACAAGCTCCACATGCTGAGCGCGATGACAGCCGACCAGGAAGTGTGAGCTGCTGTCTCTTGATTGCTCACTAAAAATGACTCTTTTTATCTTTTTGCATAATAGCCTCTCTCTTTCTCTCTTTCCTTCCTTTCCTCCCTCGCTTCTTCTTCCTTCCTTTCCTCCCTTCCTTCCATCTTTCCTTCCTTCCTTGACTCGAGGACACATGCTCGCTCTATACTGCCATATCAGGAGTGGACACAGGTGGCATTCACAGTAATTCCTTCCTCCCTCCTTTCCTTCCTTCCTTCCTTCCTTCCTTCCTTCCTTCCTTCTTTCCTTTCCTCCCTTCCTTCCTCCCTCCCTCCTTTTTTTCCTTCCTTCCTTCCATCTTTCCTTCCTTCCTTCCCTCCTTTTTTCTTTCCTTCCTTCCATCTTTCCTTCCTTCCTTCTTTCCTTCCTTGCATCCTTCCCATCTTTCCTTCCTTCCTTCCATCATTCCTTCTTCCTTCCTTCCTTCTTTCCTTTCCTCCCTTCCTTCCTCCCTCCCTCCTTTTTTCCTTCATTCCTTCC
>NW_026910606.1:0-40000 GCF_963691925.1 Scomber scombrus
ATTTTTACTGCAGCACTAGTTCTCTCCTCCTTTCTTGTGTCCTTTGTGCCTGTATTTTAAAAGAAAAGTGTTGATATTTGTTTTGGATTATTTGCAGGGGTTGTGAATGTATTTTGTTTTGTTTTGTTTTATGTAAGTATTTATTTAAATTTATGTTAAAACGAAAAATAAGTTTAGTTTTTTAGTTTTTATTTGATTTTTGTTGTTTTTATGAAAAGGATATTTTTGTTTTGTTGTTAAAATTAAAAATACATTTTATAGTTGAGTCATATATTCTATTTTTCTACTATACACCACTGTATTGTTAAGTTGGTTGGTGGTGGATACATTGATTTGTTGTGGCTTTGTTGAGCGACTAATAAACGGACCTTTGACTCATTGAAAAAACATTTTGTGGACCTTTAAGATTTGTATTTGAGGAACACTGATCTAGAACAACTGCACGATTGTTTTTATCCTTTATCCTACACTTTCTCTTCATAAACTCATAGCTACATACCTCAACCTCTTAACTTTGTACTTTTTCAAATTTACAATGTAGTACCAAATCAAGAGGTTGTGAAGAAACAAACTCCACAGTTCACTTCCACATATCCTCGTCCCACTTGTTGATTCTGGGTTACACCGCAGCTTCCAGTCCAGCAGCACCGTCTAGACAGAGGAGGAACTCATATTGCCCCTGGATGATCTTCACTCATTGGGGGTGTTGAAAACCCCTCTACAAATAGGACCTGTTTCAGTTTTCCCTCTGTCACCTCGGCAACCTCCGTGTGCTCGGTGCATATCATCCATCCTGCTGCCGCCGCGGTGTGACCGACAGTGTTTAAGGTGACAACAGCCTCGGTTGAAACAGTTATGTTATTATCACTGTGGCCCAAAAGAGGCTCTGCAAGGTCCTGCTGCCAATATATGAATATACACACAGTCCATGGTGTGTAAATGATCACTTAATATAAAGGTCCCTACCTCCATTAGAATGAAAATAAGACTATGTAAACAGTGTGAGGTGCATTATTGTCTGCTATGATTGGTTGTAATCCCCTTGCTGTACCTTGTAAGGAAGTTTGTGGGAATGTGCAATATGTGTATATGGAGGCAATAGGTAGCATTCCTTCCTTCCTTCCTACCTTCCTACCTTCCTTCCTTCCTTCCCTGTTTCCTTCCTTCCTTCCCTCTGTCCTTCCTGTCTTCTTTCTCCTTCCTTCCTTCCCTCTGTCCTTCCTGTCTTCTTTTCCTTCCTTCCTTCCTTCCTTCCTACCTTCCTTCATTCTCTTCCCTGTTTCCTTTCTTCCTTCCTTCCCTCTGTCCTTCCTGTCTTCTTTACCTTCCTTCTTTCCTTCCTTCCTTCCCCTCTGTCCTTCCTGTCTTCTTTTCCTTCCTTCCTTCCTTCCTTCCCTTCCTTCCTTCCTTCCCTGTTTCCTTCCTTCCTTCCCTCTGTCCTTCCTGTCTTCTTTTCCTTCCTTCCTTCCCTCTGTCCTTCCTGTCTTCTTTTCCTTCCTTCCTTCCTTCCTTCCTTCCTTCCTTCCTTCCTTCCTTCCTTCCTTCCTTCCTTCCTTCCTTCCTTCCTACCTTCCTTCCTTCCTTCCTTCCCTGTTTCCTTCCTTCCCTCTGTCCTTCCTGTCTTCTTTTCCTTCCTTCTTTCCTTCCTTCCTTCCCTCTGTCCTTCCTGTCTTCTTTTCTTTCCTTCCTTCCTTCCTTCCCTCTGTCCTTCCTTCCATCCTTCCTTCCTGCTTCCTGCTTCTATCAGTTATTATTCTATTTATTGATTAAGTGACATCATGTCTTTAACCCTCCTGTTGTCCTCAAGTCAAGGGAGGAAGGATGGAAGGGAGGAAGAAGGAAGGAAAGGAGGGAGCAAGGAAGGAAAAAGGAAGGAAGGGAGGAAAAAGGAAGGAGAGGAGAGAGGAAGGAAGGAAGGAAGGAAGGTAGGAGGGAGAAAGGAAAAGAGGAAGGGAGGAAGGAAGGAAGGAAGGACAGAGTAAATAAGGAAGGTAATGGGAGGAAAGACAGAGAGAAGGAGGGTGGGAGGAAAGAAGGAAGGGAGGAAAGAAGGAAGGAAGGAAGGAAGGAAGGAAGAAAGGAGGAATGGAAAGAGACAAGGAGGGAGGAAGGAAGGACAGAAGGAAGGAAGAAAGGGGATGGAGGAAGGAAAGAAGGAAGGAAGGACAGAAGGAAGGAAGAAAGGAAAGAGAGAGAAGGAAAGAAAGAGAAGGAAGGGAGGAAAGAAGGAACAGTCAAAACAGACAGGGGTCAATATGACCCGGGAGGACGACAGGAAGGTTAAAGTCTGTGTAAAGTGAATTCATTGATTTATGTCTAAATATATTATATAGTTATATAATGAACTGATGAGATAGAGAGAAATAAGTGTTGGTAAGATGATGAATTAATAAATCAGCTAACTAGTTTTAAAAGCAGCATCAGGTTTGTTAAAATGTACATTTAGTATTTTTGTTGGTTTTATATCATTTGAAATGACATTTGCACCATTTTTAACCAAAAGTAACTGAAATATGATAGACTGAATGCTCCTGAAATGTCAAATGGTGTAACCACAAAAGAATGATAGAATATTACATATTTTATCCTCCTAGAAAGGAAAGATAAAGGAGGATGAAGAGAAAGAAAGAAAGAGAGAAAGAAAGAAACAAAGAAACAAAGAAACAAAGATAAAGGAGGAAAAAGAGAAAGAATAAGGAATAGGAGGAGAAAGGAAGGAAAAAAATTTAAGGAGGAAGAGGAGTAGGAAAAGGAGGAAGAGGAGACAGAGAGGGAGGAGAAAGAAAGAAAGAAAGAAAGAAAGAAGAAAGAAAGAAAGAAAAGAAAGAAAGAAAGAAAGAAAGAAAGAAAGCAGTCAGGTTCCTGATCTCCATGGTAACCAGAGTAAATGTAATAATTAGAACAATTGTATTCCATTACCTTTATTTAATATAAAGTTATAATGTAAGATCATGCCAAACTAGTTGATATGGGTGTTTTATTGACAATTTACTGTTTTTAAGCAAGTTGAATTATTTGGTACAAAGTTTTCATGGTTACACCACTTAGACATTTTTTGTTATATGGCAATATTGAAGTAAAAAAATGTATCAAGATAATTACGTTATAATTACGTTATTGTACGATAAGTTTATAGTTATTGTGACGGGTCCATAGACTGTATATAAAATAGACGTAACATCCGTGATGTCACCCATTGGTTTGTGGACTGCTGCTCGGAGGCCAATAGTATCGGATCTGAGCAGCGCCATCTTGAAAATTTCCGGTGCATGCTGGGAAAAATAAAAACACATATTCTACTTATATGGGCATCAGGAGGAGCATGAGGCGCCCTCCTGAACCTGTGAACCAATCAACCTGTCAATCACCACGTAGCCACGCCCTAATGCATACCCTGCTTTATCGTCACATATAAAATCAGGGAGGCCAAAATGTCCCAAATGAACATCATACTGCATTGAAGAAGGCTTTAAACCTCCTGTTGTCCTCTGGTCAAGGAAGGAAAGAAGGAAGGAAGGAAAGGAGGAAGGAAGGAAGGAAAGGAGGAAGGAGGGAGGGAGGAAGGAAAGGAGTAAGGAGGGAGGGAGGGAGGAAGGAAGGAAAGGAGGAATGAAGGAAGGAAGGAAGGAAGGAAGGAAAGGAGGAAGGAGGGAGGGAGGAAGGGAAGAAGGAGGGAGGGAGGAAGGAAAGGAGGAAGGAAGGAAAGGAGGAAGGAAGGAAGGAAAGGAGTAAGGACAGAAGGAAGGAAGGAAAGGAGGAAGAAGGGAGGGAGGAAGGAAAGGAGGAAGGAAGGAAGGAAAGGAGTAAGGAGTGAGGAGTGAGGGAGGAGGGAAGGAAGGAAGGAAGGAAAGAAGGAACAGTCAAAACAGACGGGGTTAATTTGACCCGGGAGGACGACACAAAGGCTTTAAACTAGCGATTGAGACCATAAACACATTTTGAAAACGTTTACTGAGGTTAGAAATCAAGTGAGAAGTTGGTGAATTCTCCATTGACTTGTATAGAGACGGAAGTCCTTTTGACACCAAAACGGTCGCCCCCTGGTGGCCTTTTGATAGAATGCAGTTTTAAGTTACTTCCGCGTTGGCCTCATTTCAGAGGACCAGAACTCCCTGCTTGGACGGGTCTCATCAACCATAGTCCAGTATTTAACTTACAGTGTGATGTGGAAACTCAAACTCTGAGAACAGACAGCTGCTGAGATTTTAAAGACTAATGAACTAATAAACCTGTAGATATATTATACACATATTGTTCCTTTTCTTTATGTTGTCCTCAGTCTACACTTGTTCTGTCTGATTATCAGCTTGGCACTCTGAACATTGACCTGTATGAAAGCTGCTATATAAATAAAGTTTGATTGATTAATTGATCATATGATAGTCATTGTAATGCGTGTCTTACTTTGTGTTCCAGAGGCTAAAAGTTTCAGTCCAACTCGACTGCAGATGTTTCTTTTTCCTCAATGAACAAACCTCCTCAAATAAACATTGTGATACATCTATGAATGCAAAAAGATAACTGATTAACACTCCTCATAAATAACTTATTAATTTGCTTTCAGGCAAGTTCCTTTCAATACCCTAACAATTTATAAGAAGTGTCTCTTAAATATTTATAAGGCAGGGTAAGTGGGCAATTTGCGCCTGACTAATGACAAGAGCATTCCCTCTAATTACACAAGTTGAAATGGGATTAGACAGTTTTTATTTCTTAAAGGCCGTTGACGGGCATAACCACCAGCGCCAGCCAGTCACCGCTGACAGGAGTGGAAGCCGCCATTACACGCCGCACTAATAAAAGTGTGTCGTTTAATTAAGGCTAACGTTTCCTCTCATAATAAAAGCGGCCGCGTTTGAAGACCCTGCGTCTGACGTATCAAGAGATTTGTACTTACACCCCCGCACGTAATTAATAAGACAACAATATCGCACAGCGCCCGTGGTTCCGCATGCGAACGGTCGGCGCCGGAGAAAAAAAACACACAAAGCTGCTAATAAACAATATGGAAATGATGGATATGGGGATTTCCCTGATGACCTCCGGAGGGGTTTTGAGAAGCCGAACGCATTCGAAACACAATTCGGGGGGAAATGCTTATGAATACAAGAGCGCTTCAACCTTGTGAAAGCAGCAGCTCAAAACCCTTGATGATGGTTCAACATTTATTTCAGTCCCCCAGCAGTGGGATATGGCTACAGTATCCATCCTCCCTCCCTCTCTCTCTCTCTCTCTCCCTCTCTCTAGATCCACCCCATACAACTGAGACAGAAGGTTATTGCTGATATGGCGAGGCTTTGAGGGCCATTATCAGACAGCACAAACAATTAAGGGTGTCAATAATGAGAGAATAAGAGTGGTCTTTTGTGGAGCGCCTTTTGTGGCAGAGGCCCCTCTGGCATGAAAAGCCTGAGACACACTGTTGGACCTCCCCCTCGCTGGTGTGCCGATGTAGTCATTAGCTAGTGATAAGCCCAGGGATGGAGCGCAGGATCCAATTTGGGAGCAAAAAGAAAGAAAAAAAGAAGCTGTAAACCGATGGCGTAGACGCTGCTCTTACATGACGAAAGATTTCTAATCAAGATCAAACCAGGATGGGTTAGACACACAATGTGGTAATATCACGACAGAGGCGGGTAAATATTCAGCCTACTGTCATCATCGGGGTCATTTTCGCCTCTGTTGTCCTCTCCTGCCATGATTGACACCTGCATCCGCCCGGCCTTGGAGAGCAGCCAGCCGTTCTCTTGTGTCGCGGCTCTGCATGGACGATCACGGGGGTCCCGCCCTCGGACCCTGGCTGCCGGGGCCCCCGGCGGGGAACCGCTCAGTCCCCGACGACACGTTTAGGAAGTAGCGCTGGCTGGTAATTGTCCTGTGCCAGCGGGGAAGGTGGAGGGACACAGGGACGGGACAAAAGGAGGAGAGGATGAGCGTGAGGGACGAGGCCTCCGAGCCTTTCATGGCAGAGGAGCCGTCTAGACATCAATGCTTCACAGGAGAGCCTGAGCCTCTTTTAATATGACTTTGAGAAACTCTTGTTCCCCTTCTTTAGTGGCTTTGGGGTGGGAAAAGGAGGCTGGTTTGTGTTTGAGGGGGAGGGGGGGGAAGTCAGAATCAGTGATCCAACGCAGAGCTTGACCTACAACTTGATGTCAGAGGTCTGATGACAACAGTGTGTACGAGGGTTTACATGTCAGAGCGCCCACTCGCCTCTTTTCAAATCTTTATTGGCCCGATGTTGCTGATAAATGAGTATCAACCAGTAATTAACGCTGGATGTGTTTCAATCGCCTTTAAAACCTCATTTACCCAAAGAAGATAATATTGTTGAGTATAATGATTGTAGTGTTTTTGTTCTCTTTTCATTTCCGGGTCACATTTGAGTGAATTCAGCAGCTTTTACTAGAAGGTGAACGACCAAAACACATATAAATAAAGACAGAATGTGATTTCTTTAAAGTGAAACTGAAATAATATGAACCTGCTGGATCGTTACATTATGCAGGAGACTCCTGAGTTTCTACTATCAGTGACATCGAGTCATTTTAAGAACAATAATAATAATAATAATACACTGATTCCCAAATGTTACATGATAATGCTAACGTACTGCTATATGAAATGAATTATCCATCATTTCTCCATAATTATTATAGTAAGTCATAGATTCATAGATTTGGGATTTTTTATTTTTTTATTTTTTGTCTGACTAAACTTGTTCTTATTATTCAAAGGATTATACATATGCAGTAATTCACCTTTAAATATGTTGTCTCTGTCTTTGTTTGGTTTATTTTAAGATGTAAGATTCATACAGTCTGCTTCTCATTTTGGTTTATTTCATACAGATCAGAAACATCTGCCATCACTACTCCACTGGTCTAATGCTCATCCGCTGCATTGCTAATGCTAATGCTAATGCTAATGCTAATGCTAAGATGTATTCTGAAATAATAAACACAATAATGTGATGGAAGATCCTGACTGGCTCATATTCATACATGACAAAATGTTCAATATATACTATATATATGTGTGTGTGTGTGTGTAAATGACTGTATATATATATGTGTGTGTATATATCTGTATATGTCTGTGTATATATTGTATGTATGTGTGTATATCTGTATATGTCTGTATATATATATATTATATGTATATATATATATTTATAGGTATGTATATATCTGTATATTGTGATTAATGACGACTGAATTCATGTCATTAAGGTGGAGAAGCTTCAGTGTACTCATCTACCATTTCCTGAACAGGTGCAATGCGTGTGTGTGTGTGTGTGTGTGTGTGTGTATGTGTGTGTGTGTGTATGTGTGTGTGTGTGTGTGTATGTGTGTGTGTGTGTGTGTGTGTGTGTGTGTGTGTGTGTGTGTGTGTGTGTGTGTGCAGAGCAGGTGGGGGGTGGGGAGAGAGGGTAATGGGTCAAGGCTCTATTTTGAACAAGTACTTACTGGTTCTTTAATAAACCTTTGACCCCCCCATGGGGTCATATATCCCTAAACAACTGTGCTGCCTGCCACCCACAGTGAATCACTGCTGGGGGTTTCTCCAAAGACACTGCACTGTACCCATTTACCCTTCAAACAAACCTCATAAAAACCTGTCTGTGTAGCATGCTCTGCTTCTCTTACATCTTTTATTCACTGACTAATCCAATTATTCTTATTTTTAGAACATGAAATCCCCGGCGGAGCCCCACAGGGCTCAATCTTTGGCTCATTATCATTCTGTACACAATCACTTGGTGCTGATGTCTTTTTAAGAGGTTTTACTGGAGCTGTGAATGTCACTGCCATTTCATTAATGTGTTATTCTGCTGATGCACAGATGCATTTCCACTCATCCGTAGTGTTACATCATAACACCTCTGTCTCCGCTCTGCAAAGCTTCACTGATAAGCAACAACCACAGTGTCACAATCGCTTCACTGTACAAGAATATGGACGTGAATGTGCAGGAAGTTGGTTTCTGATGTATTGACCATGGATGTATTATAAAAGCTGGAACATGTCGCCCATTCAGTCCTATAAGAATAGCTTGGCTGGTGTTATCCGGCCCGCTGCACATGCTCAGTAGTGTTCCTCCTGCTCGGACCACAGACTTTACATTGTGATGATGTCATGGATTTTTTTTTTTCAGCTTTTCTCAGCTCATGGAAAGTTTTAAACATATAAAACCTCCATGGATAAAAAAAGTCATAACATAAAGAGTCATAATTGACCTTTTATTGCAGTTCGAAGTGTCCAGTCAGCAGTTTTACAGACGTCTCTTTTACAATGATGGTCTATGCGGAATTTTTTTTTGGGGCTGCAATACCGTGAGTGACCACTGGGAAAAATCAGCTAAGCGGCGTCGCCTTATCAGCTCTTATAATACATTCATGATACAGTCATATAGAACTAAACCGCAGCAGCAAATACATTAAAGGAAATTAGCTTTTTTTCTCTCAACATAATGAGAAAATGTTGTTAATTAACGTGTTTGACAAGTTGCAAACATGTTACTGAATGTCTGAGTGTTGTGTATATGTATGTTGGTGTTTGTGTCGGTGGGGTTGGGGTGGGGTGGGGTGGGGTGGGGGGAGGGGCGGTTGAACCAGAAGCAGACGGGGTGCTCCTCCTCATTTGAATGTGAAAGTATTCTTTAGGTGGTGAGGTAGCCGTATCTGCCCCGGAGCAGCGTGTTTTCAATCTGTCCCGCTCAGCTCTGTGACCCCTCGGATGCGGGTTGGGGTCAGGGGTTCAGCCCGCGACAACGCCCCCTATCACTTCTGGTGTCACTCAGATGCTGTCACATTACCCCTTGCCCCCCCCCACCCCCCCACCCGGCCACGAGGGCAACAGCACCCTTAACAATAATCTAATTAGGTATCAATGAGCTCCGTAGCCCTGAATGTAATTGGCTTTTTATGGGTGGATGAAGGAGGGAGGGGGGGGGGGGGGGGGCTGTACAGCTGGTGGCAGTAAATGAGACAGGGTACATCCTCATAAATGTTTAGCATGTACTGCAGACACACACACGCGGCACGCAAACACACTCGCAAAGTCACACGGTGGATGTCGTCCAATCACAGCTGTTTTAATGGCCAAAGCTAAAAGTTAACAGCACATAAGCAACGTTACCTTCAAAAGTAACTAATTACATTACAAAGTTAGTGCCAGTAAAAAGTAACTAGTTCCATTCCAGCATTACCTTGTGAGAACAGTAACTGGTTAGAGTACTTTAGTTGCTTTGTGATTCCTCAGTTTTAGTCCAGACCTCCTTTAACCCTCCTGTCGTCCTCAAGGGTCAAATTGACCCCATCTGTTTTGAATGTTCCTTCCTTCCTTCCTTCCTTCCTTCCTTCTTTCCTTCCCTCCTTCCTTTCCTTTCCTCCCTCCTTCTCTCTTTCTTTCCTCCCCCCTACCTTCCTCCATTCCTTCTTTCCTCTGTCCTTCTTTCCTTCCTTTATCCCTCCCTCCCTCCCTCCTACATTCCTTCCTTATTTCCTCCGTCCTTCCTTTTTTTCCTTTCCTTTCCTTCCTCCCTTCCTTCTTTCCTTTCCTCCCTTCCACCCTCCTTTCCTTCCTTCTTTCCTCCCTCCTCCTTCTTTCCTTCCTTCCTTCCTCCCTCCTTCCTCCCTTCCTCTTTCCTTCCCTCCCTTCCTTCCTCCCTCCTTTCCTTCCTTCTTTCCTCCCTCCCTCATTCTTTCCCTTGCTTCCTTTCCTTCCTCCCTTCCTTCCGTCTGTCCTTCCTCAATCCCTCCTTCTTTCCCTTCCCTCCTTTCCTTTCCTCCCTTCCTTCCACCCTCCTTTCCTTCCTTCTTTCCTCCCTCCCCTCTTCTTTCCTTCCCTCCTTTCCTTCCTTCTTTCCTCCCTCCCTCATTCTTTCCTTGCTTCCTTTCCTTCCTCCCTTCCTTCCGTCTGTCCTTCCTCCCCTCCCTCCTTCTTACCTTCCCTCCTTTCCTCCCTTCCTTCCTTGACTCGAGGACAACAGGAGGGTTAAATATAACGACTGTACCAAGTCTGATCCATCATGTGTAAATCTTTACACTAACAGCAGGAATGACAGATACAATGTCCCATTTACCGCTCTTTATTGGACTAAAGCTGCTTCTCAAACATAAGCTCACATACTAGTTATAAACTGCATCCAGGCTTTTAAACACATCTACATCACTGCAACAGACCAACACACACTACTTACATGTTACTGGAACTGTTCCTGCTCTTATTTCCTCCCACTAATTCTAAATAATGGGAATATTTACACCAAGTGAAAGCTGTCCCTTCTGAGCTGCCGTACAGGTGAGCAGTGATATAACTGCTGAAGGTCAGATCTGATGAAAGGTAGAAGGTTTCGGACTTTGTCTTTAGTTATTAGAGACAGTGATATAAGTTGTTTGGGGCCCCTGAGGTACTAATGCAGCCTACAGTCAGGATGGTCGCTGGTATTTCACACTGAACATCCTAAATCCCTTTGAGGCTAATCACTTTGTAGAGCAGATAAAATAAAGAGGTTTCCACTCTGATGCTGCCTCAGTATTTATGTAATAAGCTCTAACAGACAGTAAGAAGAGGCATTTTCTAATCTGTCTGAATCAGGTTGGACACAGTTACTCAACACGCTGTTATCACGGAAGTGTGTGAAAGTCAATTAGCTCTTGTTATCAGACAGGTCACTATCATCCCTCTCTTCTCTCTCTCTCTTGTCCACTTCCTCTTTACTATCACCTCTCTCCTCGCCGCTTCTTCCCCCTGAGCGGGCCGACGCCAGCCGCAGCGCCGACGCGCTACATTAGCTCAACACCAAAGAGCAGGGGCGGACTAATGAGACACGGGCGTGGCTCTGTAGCTCGTTCATCATCCTGCTCCCTCCAATTCCAACGCCCTTTTATCAGGCTCCGGCCGGGCCCCCGTGTCATCTCCTCCGACATTAATCAGCTGTCCGGCCAGGCGGGGGCCCCCGATAATGCCCTATTAGCTGCCGAGCTCCAGAATCATTACAGGCCAGTGAAAAGGCCAAGGATTACACCCCCCCCCCCCCACCCCCCCCCCCCCACCACCACCACTCCAGCCGCTCAGTTAGAGGCAGAGAGAGTCTCCTGGAATCAACACTGCCTGACCAGGAGGCGGAAATTAGTGAGCTGGCACAGCTGCTCAGCCTCAGGAAGGGGTTTGTTTGCCCCCCCCCCCCCCCACAATGTGCTAGATGAATACATTTCTGATATTACAGAGGTTTCTGTTTGCAGGATGAAGGCGTATTGTCTGAATAAACCGGAATGTGGGCCAATATTGACATCATGTTGACAGTATATTATACTTATATATATAGTTGACATATGTAGGTCAGTGATAAATAAATGTTGGCAAGTTGATCAATTCAAAAATATGTCAAAACTAGTTGAAAAAGCAGCATCAGGTTTGTTAAAATGTACATTTTGTATTTTTGTTGGTTTTATGTCAAATGGTGTAACCACAAAAGAATAATAAACATTACATATTTTATCACCTACAGTGTATTTAAGTGGACTTATACTAATAATGACTTCATTTAAAACATGTAAGTGTTTCCTGATCTCCATGGTTACCAGAGTAAATGTAATATTGATAACAATTGTATTCCATTACCTTTATTTAATATAAAGTTATAATGTAAGATCATGCCAAACTAGTTGATATGGTGTTTTATTGACAATTTACTGTTTTTTAAGCAAGTTGAATTATTTGGTACAAAGTTTTTATGGTTACACCACTTAGACATTTCTGCCATAATCCTCTAATATATTCTCTCTAAATGGATTAAAAGCAGAAATTTGATGCTGGGTCCACAAAAAAAGAATGTGTGCAAGTTATTCATACGTTTATTTTCACATTTTAACCCTTTAAATTTAAACTAAACCACATGGACACAAAAACACATCATCATCATCATCCTCCATGAAGCTGTTGGCTCACAGCAGGATGAAGTAGATCTTTTTTTTTGGGGGGGGGGGGGCTGCGCTCCCAGTTTAACCTACATTTCCTCTCATCTATCTTTCATCCCCGTCGCTGTGTCTCATTTGTTATGAGGATCTCTGCAGTGATCAATGATTATGAATGTCATCAGAGAGAGAGGTGCACAGCACCCCCCTCCCGGTAGTAATTTGTGGGTATGGATCATAATGGTAATTATGAGATATGCTTTCACTTCCCTTTCTGATTATCTGTCTGCATGCACGAGCGAGCTGGCATTAGAGGAAGCTAAACATCCATCATGTGCAGACACAGGCGGATGAGTAGGGCTAGCCTGCTGATAGATAGCTGCTGAGAGGCTAATGATTAGCTCGTGTAGTGTCCGTGGAGCCGTGGCCTGCCGTTGTCACACGCCGCCCTCCACCAGCCGAGCAGATGAGGGCCCATTTGTATTCATTAGAGCGTGAGGTAAGCTCGTAAAAGGTGCTCCTCTTTCTCTCTCTCTCTCTGTCTGTCTCACGCAGCCTCAGCAAGAAAGAAATCTATTCTGAATATAAACATTTGTACAAGGTGACACCGAGCGCAGTGACAACACGCTGCTCACTGCACCCTGCAGGAGACCCTAACCCAGACACCCTGCAGGGGACCCTAACCCTAACCCAGACACCCTGTAGGAGACCCTAACACTAACCCAGACACCCTGTAGGAGAACCTAACGCTAACCCAGACACCCTGCAGGAGACCCTAACCCTAACCCAGACACCCTGCAGGAGACCCTAACGCTAACCCAGACACCCTGCAGGAGACCCTAACCCTAACCCAGACACCCTGCAGGAGACCCTAACCCTAACCCAGAGACCCTGTAGGAGACCCTAACCCTAACCCAGACACCCTGCAGGAGAGCACCCTATCACTAACCCAGACACCCTGCAGGAGAGCACCCTAACCCAGACACCCTGCAGGAGACCCTAACCCTAACCCAGACACCCTGTAGGAGACCCTAACCCTAACCCAGACCCCCTGCAGGAGACCCTAACACTAACCCAGACCCCCTGCAGGAGAGCACCCTAACCCTAACCCGGACACCCTGCAGGAGAGCACCCTAACCCTAACCCAGACACCCTGTAGGAGACCCTAACCCTAACCCAGACACCCTGCAGGAGACACAAACACTAACACCCTGTAGGAGACCCTAACCCAGACACCCTGCAGGAGACCCTAACACTAACCCAGACACCCTGCA
The DNA here is from genome assembly GCF_963691925.1 of Scomber scombrus. NCBI lineage: Eukaryota > Metazoa > Chordata > Actinopteri > Scombriformes > Scombridae > Scomber > Scomber scombrus. Next base: position 13,195 of record NW_026910606.1, read on the forward strand.
GGAGACCCTAACACTAACCCAGACACCCTGCAGGAGACCCTAACACTAACACCCTGTAGGAGACCCTAACACTAACCCAGACACCCTAACTGAACTGTTTATTGACCCAAAAACCAGAGAGTCAACATCCTCTGCTGCTGGGTCTCTGATCTCTACTTCTCTTCTTAACCTTAACTTCCTCATATTCTGAGGTCATCAGTGAGTTCACACTGAGCAGGAAACATGCAGCACTATGAAGACCTGGAGGGTGAAACTATGGACACTTCTTACCCTCGACGGGCGCCATTTTGGCTCCATAGCAGAAAGAAAGAAAGAAAGAAAGAAAGAAGGAAAGAAAGAAAGAAAGACAGAAAGACAATTATTTTATTATTAAGTTTTTATGGTTACACCACTTAGACAGATAGTAAATGTAATATTTAGATCAATTGTATTCCATTACCTTTATTTAATATAAAGTTATAATGTAAGATAATGCCAAACTAGTTGATATGGTGTTTTATTGACAATTTACTGTTTTTAAGCAAGTTGAATTATTTGGTACAAAGTTTTTATGGTTACACCACTTAGACATTTTTCCATAATCCTCTAATATATTCTCTCTAAATGGATTAAAAGCAGAAATTTGATGCTGGGTCCACAAAAAAAGAATGTGTGCAAGAGAACATTCATCAGATGAAAACAAACATACATGTGTGTTAATTACATGTTTTCCTGTTAGACTGTTAATTTGATGTTTGTGTGTTTTTCAGTTTCAGCTTGTTGAGGTGAGACGAGACGACGTGTCGGGCAATTAAAAACCAGCGTGATGATGACATGACGGAGGTTAGACGACACCTTTGATGTTGTAATTAGTCCAGCAGGGTATTTTACAACATGTTGGTTCCATACAGTCGCCTCTGACGGCAGACAAGTTTAAAGGAGTAGTTCAACATTTTAATCGGCCTCACAGCGCTGCTACTGCTGACAGTGAAGGTGAACGTTGGCAGCTGGTTGTTGACATTAAACAGACTTAAGGGGAAAGTTTAACCACTTCGGCAAAGAAATCTGTTGAATTTTTATGAGGTAGTTTTGTGATTATTAATATAAGTTAATAGAACATTTTATTCATACTTTATACAACATATTTCAATAAGTGTAACTGATATAACCCTTCTTAAGCACTTATTTTCTTATATTTGTTTTATGTGTGTGTGGATTTCATACAGGTGTGTATATATATGGGGTCCTCATTTATTTAAGTATTTTATGAATTATATATATTTGTTTTAAATGTTCATATTAAACTTTTTAACAACCAGGGGAGGAACTGTGGAGTACCGGAGTCATTTTGATAAAATCACAGCTCATGCCATCTTACCTGCGTTTGTGGTCCTTTGATGCCTTTTATTATTAATATTATTTTTAATCTTTTTTATGGGATTTTAACAGGCGGGGAGTTCTGGTCCTCTGAAATGATGCCAACGCGGAAGTAACTGCATTCTATTAAAAGGCCACCAGGGGGCGACCGTTTTGGTGTCAATGGAGAATTCACCAACTTCTCACTTGATTTCTAACCTCAGTAAATGTTTTCAAAATGTGTTTATGGTCTCAATCGCTAGTTTAAAGCCTTCTTCAATGCAGTATGATGTTCATTTGGGACATTTTGGCCTCCCTGATTTTATATGTGACGATAAAGCAGGGTATGCATTAGGGCGTGGCTACGTGGTGATTGACAGGTTGATTGGTTCACAGGTTCAGGAGGGCGCCTCATGCTCCTCCTGATGCCCATATAAGTAGAATCCCTGTTTTTATTTTTACCCAGCATGCACCGGAAATTTTCAAGATGGCGCTGCTCAGATCCGATACTATTGGCCTCCGAGCAGCAGTCCACAAACCAATGGGTGTTGTCACGGATGTTACGTCCATTTTATATACAGTCTATGGCTTTTAAGCAATAGACTGTTCTGAGTTTGTTCTGAGTTTGACATACCACAGAAAAGTGTGTTGTTAACCACCCTGCCAAATTTGAATGATTAAAAAAATCGCCAAATATATGAAATTAGGCTCCAAAGTTGTGTAAAACTCAGCCTCTGTCTCTGCTCCCAAACACTTTGGGAGTGGCCGCCGAGCCCACTGAAGCCCCGCCCCCTACCAAGTGTCACCTGTCAATCAAAGTCACCACCTCTACCAGAAACATGGACGCTAGGTCTGAGAGCTTTCTGCTGCTAACTCGGCAGCTAGCTCGGCGACTAACTCGGCGGTTAGCTCGGTGGCTAACTCTGCGGTTAGCTCAGCTAACTGGCTAACTGTAGACTGTAGTAGTAGTGTGCGCTGAATGTATTTATACCTCTACAGCAGCAGGGGCGGGTTTATGCTAGCCTAGCTCGACAATTCAAATCTAAATGGTTGAAATGCTTTTTACACCTTTTTTAGAAATACATTTATGACCTATTTAATGTGTTTAGAAGAAAATGTCTGAATTCACTTTACACGGTCTTTAAATGAAACTTTAGCTCATTTTTGAGTCAACACCTGTCACCCTGGGTCAGATCTGGAGGCCGTTCCAAGAAAAGGATGCAGCAAATCTAAAAGCTTTTTTTCCCTCAACTCAACCACTCAGTGTTAATATACTGAATATACTCACAGGCCAAGATACAAATCAGACCGTCATGTGTGGCACATGTGTCGACACTTAGCTTCTGCTTTCATCAACAGACTTCCAGTAAGGACACACGCAGGCTCGGAGACTTCCTTAAAGAAGAAATGGATGTCGATGGAAAAGCTTTTTTGATGTCCAACATTCCTGCGGGCAGAAGCTTCCCACCTTTAAGCTGTAAGTTCTCGGGGTCATGGAGATGTTGATGGTTTAACCCTTAAAGACTGTTCATATTCGACACTCTCAGAGTTTATTCTGGGTCAGTTTTGACCCGGTCTAAGAACCCCCTCAAAAAATCTCCTCTATTTTTGTTGTTCAGAGAGCAGAGAGATTGTATTTTTTAGCTTTTACACCACTCATTTTTAAAAGTGAAAATGAGCAGAGCTTTATGGAGCTGTGGGGTTTATTGTAGAACCATTAGAGCCATCAGTCTTCACTGCTACATCATAAAAAGAAATCCTCATAACTACTATCTTATTAAAACTATTAACTATTCATTTCACTAAAACACATGTCAATAGATACGGAGATAATCTGACCCAGAACAGCCTCAATGGACAAACATTTGGAGCATCTATACAAAAATATAACATTTTAAAATATTTTAATTTTTGTGCATTTTGGGCCACTTTAGGAAAAGTCATCACATTTCAGAGTAAAAGACATTTGGGGTGTTTTTTTTTAACAAGATGTCAAAACGGTTCAAATTTGACCTGAACAGGAAGTAAGGGTTAAAATAACTATCTTAAACATGAAGGATAAAATAAAAACGCTACCATCTTCTATGTCTGACATCTGTTTATTTTTATTTTGTATTGTTTCTTTCAGATGATTGACAGCATGCAACCGTAAGCTCGTCTGTTTAACCTCAACAAGGAGAAAATACAGGCAGCCTGAGGGGATTGTTGCAGCCTGCCTGCCACTGCCGGGCTCAGTATTGACACACTGATGATAGTGTCATTGTAAATCAGCCTGGTTGCTGTGTATCAGATAAGTGGCGCACTGCTACATGAAGAGGGAAGGCTGTAATGAATCAACAGAAGCACAGAGGCCTCTTTAAATAAATACTCAGTTCATGGTGCAGATAAGAAAAGATCAGAGGACTAACGTGGTGATGCAGCTGACTGGACAGCGTCTGTTACATACATATATTACATTGGCAGCGGCATTATAATGCAATAAATTACGATGACAGTCACGGCTATTATTCCATCACTCCCTGTCTCGGTGTTGAATGGGTGTGTCTAATTGTGAGCTGCCGCCATAAACCGGGGTCATCATGTGCAGTTAGCGTCACGTCATCACCTGTGCAGAGGTCGGCCGGCTGATACGATCAGCGTCGTGTCACAGCTGATCTTCGCCGGGTGATTTATGGGAAGCAGAGGATGTGGCGTCGCCTGCCTGCAGACAGCAACAGGCGTCTGCTGCTGTCTGGACGGAAAGAGGAGGACGCAGGGCTCGGCTGTGACCGTCCGGCGCTCAGACCTTTAATATCCCCACCCTCCATCTATCTGATAAGGTGGTTTTCGGGTGTGTCCCTGCAGGCCAAAACCAAACCGCCTCATCTCTCTCTCTGCTGTTGAGGATATGGAGCAGCGCTGAATGTTTCCTGGCAGGGCTGACCGACAGATGTAGGCCTTGATATGATGTCTTTTCATATGTTTTTAATATTTTTTCTGTCAGATATTTTCAGCACTGATAGACAAAGCCTTCAACAGACAGATATTTCTTTCAGCTCAGTCCTCTTCAGATATTACTGAGACTGACTGTGACTCTTCTTATTTCTGTAAATTAAAAATGTAAATCAGAAACAGGACTATGACTGAGTCAGTGGGAATCACCAGAGGCTCCACGATACGATATTATCACGATAACTTGTGTCACGATACGATAGTATTGTAATTTTAAATATATATGCTGTGATGTATTGTGACTAAGCTAACTGTCATGCAAAACTGACAGACTGAGAAATTCATTTGTCCCCAGGGCCGTACAACTGTACAATCTGGCAATAAAAGGACCCTCACAGCCACAGCCTGGACTAAATTCACTTTAAATTGTATATTGCACTACATTTTTTATTTTTATTTTTACTTTTATTTTACTGTATTTCTGCACTTTATCACACAGCCTCATCCTCAGACCTTGTTGTTCTTATTTTAGTATTTTAGTATTTAGTTTTTCTTATTATTTAGTATTTAGTATTTAATGTTTTAGTATATTGTTCTTTGATGTCTTTGTGTATTAAGCTGCTGGACCCTAAATTTCCCCAAGGGGATCAATAAAGTTTACATCTATCTATTTATTTATCTAATACATTACCTTTCTTCACCTGCAAATTATTTCCCCAAAGGTAAAAAAAAAACGTACATTTTCATTTGCAATTCCTATAATAAAAGATTGATACTTGACGTCTGTGTATCGATATAATATTAGCTTGCAAAATATCGCGATACTGTGCTGTATTGATTATTCCCCCCCTCCCCCCCCCCAGTAATTTAGATTTCAAGACTCATATCAACCACATTACAAAAACAGCATTCTATCATCTCAAACATATTTACAAATTAAAAAGTTTCCTGTCAAAATCCGATTCAGAAAAAATAATCCATGCATTCATAACAAGCAGATTAGATTACTGTAATGGCCTTTTCACCGGCCTTCCAACATCCAGTATTCACAGGTTACAATTAATTCAAAATGCAGCAGCACGTATTCTCACTGGAACTAAAACATATCAACACATCACTCCCGTTCTTAAATCTTTGCACTGGTTGCCCATCAGTCCTCCTCCTGGTTTACAAAGCTTTAAATGGCCTCGCACCTCAGTACATAACAGACATGCTCATCAGTTACACACCAGCAAGAACCCTCAGATCCACAGGCAGCAGAAATCTAGTTATACCTCGCATAAAAACTAAGGAACGCAGGTGGAATACCCTGAAACAGTCAGAGGCGCTACATCAGTGGCCATTTTTAAAAGCAGGTTAAAAACTTTTCTTTTTATGACAGTGTTTGGTTAGGTGTGTGTGTGTGTGTGTTTGTGTGTGTGTGTGTGTGTGTGTGTGTGTCTGTGTGTGCGTGTGTGTGTGTGCGTGTGTGTGTGTGTGTGTGTGTGTGTCTGTGTCTGTGTGTGTGTGTGTGTGTGTCTGTGTGTGTGTGTGTGTGTGTGTGTGTGTGTGTGTGTGTGTGTGTGTGTGTGTATAGGTGTGTGCACATGTGTGTTTGATTGGACTTGTTTATCTTGTTTCACATTTGCACTGTGTTGTTATTTTATTTTATTATGATTATTTGTTGTGAAGCACATTGAGTTTACCTTGTGTATGAAATGTGCTTCATAAATAAAATGTGATTGATTGATTGATTGATAGTAAATATCTCCACTATATTCTGATTATAAACATATAAACATTTTACAAAGCTGACCACTGTGACTTTTAACAATTACTTGAACAGAAGGAAAGTTTACGATACACGAATATCACGTAACACAACGTCCCTGCTTTAATTCCTGCCTCAGATCTCCTCAAAAACACATTTAAACACGACTAAATTGTTTCTCAGTTACGTTGCGTTGGCAAATGTAATCACCACCGTCATTTTTTTAAACACGTAAAGCAAAACGTTATAAACTGTATAAATGTGTAAATATTAAGGGTTGGAGTCACCAGAGATTCCACGATTCGATATTATCACGATAACTTACGATACACAATGTTGTATATAAGAAATTTTGAATATATTGCAATATGCTGCGATATGTTATAATTCATTAACTTTTTATTACCTGCAAAATTATCTGAATTAAGATAAGGAATAAACTCCATATATTGTCCTTTGAGGGGAAATTTGGTTTGCAATGACAGCACAAAAAACAACCATAAATAAAAACATAAACAGTGACGTAACAAACATCATCTCAGCATACAGCACAACCAAACTTGATAAGAACAATCACAATCAGAATAAGAGTGTAGAGTCTACAGTGTATGATTACGCGTTTAATGCATGTAAATGGATAAATAAGGACTTCCTCTTTAATTGAGGTTATGCGACTAGGGCTGGGTGTTGTTGCTCCATATCTTTTTAAGTATTAACTAAAATAAATCGATGCAATCGATCCTTTTTGCACCCAGAGCTAGAAAATATGACTATTTGTATGGACTTGCTCACAGCCAATCAACAGCAAGCATTCTTCTCTTTAATGCATCATGTGATTGGTCCACTGCCATAGCAGCTACGACCCGTCTGTGGTGGAGAAGTCGTGGTGAATCTGAGTTAGAGCGCTTAGCAGTTCAGCAGCCAAGATGCCACCTAAACGCTCTAAAGTGAGTCTACACTACACGCCTGATACACCGGATACAAGACAGAGACCTACATGTGTTAATGGGAATCTAATGAAGTACTCAGCTGGTATCAGTATCTTGGATTGTTATTAGACGATACCCAGCCCCATATGTGACTGCCAGCCAATCAGAAACAAGTATTTTCCAGAGTAACTCGTTGTTTTAAGTATCGTTCACCAACATTGAACATGAGGACGATAAAGCGTTAGTGCTGCAATTATTAGGTGATTAATTGATTAGTTGACAGTTTTAATACGTTTTTAAAGAATAAATGACAAATATTTGCTGGTTGAAGCTTCTCAAATGTGACAATTTTGGCGCTTTTTCCACTACACAGCACGACTCGGCTCGGTACGGTACCAGGAACCTTTTCCATTACAAAAAAGTACCTACTCAACGTGGGCGGGGTCGTCATAGCACGGCTCTGCGAAACTACCGTGACTTCGTTTTATACGCGACACAAAACACATAAACAATGGAGGACATGGAGGCGATGGTGTACTTGCTGCTGTATGAGGCTTTCTGTCTCACACAAAGCAAGAAAATTGAGCCGTATGGCTGTAACTATGGTAACGCTGCTGCCGGTATTTAAAAATGCCTGGGACGGCTCATGACTCTTCATGATACTAAAAAAGCAGCAGGTACCAGGTACTATCCCTGATGGAGCAGCAGGTACTAGGTACTATCCCTGATGGAGGAGCAGGTACCAGGTACTATCCCTGATGGAGGAGCAGGTACCAGGTACTATCCCTGATGGAGGAGCAGGTACCAGGTACTATCCCTGATGGAGGAGCAGGTACCAGGTACTATCCCTGATGGAGGAGCAGGTACCAGGTACTATCCCTGATGGAGGAGCAGGTACCAGGTACTATCCCTGATGGAGGAGCAGGTACCAGGTACTATCCCTGATGGAGCAGCAGGTACCAGGTACTATCCCTGATGGAGGAGCAGCAGGTACCAGGTACTATCCCTGATGGAGGAGCAGGTACCAGGTACTATCCCTGATGGAGGAGCAGGTACCAGGTACTATCCCTGATGGAGCAGCAGGTACCAGGTACTATCCCTGATGGAGGAGCAGCAGGTACCAGGTACTATCCCTGATGGAGCAGCTGCAGGTACCAGGTACTATCCCTGATGGAGGAGCAGGTACCAGGTACTATCCCTGATGGAGCAGCTGCAGGTACCAGGTACTATCCCTGATGGAGCAGCAGGTACCAGGTACTATCTCTGATGGAGGAGCAGGTACCAGGTACTATCCCTGATGGAGCAGCAGGTACCAGGTACTATCCCTGATGGAGGAGCAGGTACCAGGTACTATCCCTGATGGAGGAGCAGGTACCAGGTACTATCCCTGATGGAGCAGCAGGTACCAGGTACTATCCCTGATGGAGCAGCAGGTACCAGGTACTATCCCTGATGGAGGAGCAGCAGGTACCAGGTACTATCCCTGATGGAGCAGCAGGTACCAGGTACTATCCCTGATGGAGGAGCAGGTACCAGGTACTATCCCTGATGGAGGAGCAGGTACCAGGTACTATCCCTGATGGAGCAGCTGCAGGTACCAGGTACTATCCCTGATGGAGCAGCAGGTACCAGGTACTATCTCTGATGGAGGAGCAGGTACCAGGTACTATCCCTGATGGAGCAGCAGGTACCAGGTACTATCCCTGATGGAGGAGCAGGTACCAGGTACTATCCCTGATGGAGGAGCAGGTACCAGGTACTATCCCTGATGGAGCAGCAGGTACCAGGTACTATCCCTGATGGAGGAGCAGCAGGTACCAGGTACTATCCCTGATGGAGGAGCAGGTACCAGGTACTATCCCTGATGGAGGAGCAGGTACCAGGTACTATCCCTGATGGAGGAGCAGGTACCAGGTACTATCCCTGATGGAGACGCACAATAACCGAGGCGAGTCGTGCTGGAACTGTGTAGTGGAAAAGCGCTCCTACAAAAAGTCTCCTACATGATAGAAAACTGAATATCTTTGTATTCTACACTGCTGATCAGATAACAGAAGCCTCTGAGATATTAGAACCGGTATTTTCATTTAACAGAAATGATTAAGCAAGCTGAAGACGAACTTCTACTTTTGTGGAATAAAAGTTAGGGTTAGAAAAATAATCTGCAGATAAAGAAAGTAATCATTAGTGTCAACCTTCTGTGTGTTTCCTGCTGCTGATGTTAATGTTGCACCTGAGCGTTCACCTGTGCAGCTCTGAGTCTGGAGGAAGCTGTTCGTCCTGTCCTTTGCAGACGAGCTCTGGAAGGTCTTTCTTTAATTAAGCGTGTCATTTTTTTGGCCGCTGCTTTGCAATAATCCATTTTAGAAAAAAACGACGTGTGGCACCTTCCTCATAAAAGTTTTGTAGTTTCATATCCCGCTTGCTTTATGGCCTCTTTCTGCCTGCACTGTGTCAAAGTGGCTGATGGAGGGAATTAGTCATGACCTTTAAGGAGGAGGAGTGGAAGGTCTGTCATTAGCAAAGGTACCAGGAAGACATTACCCCCGCCTCCCTGACCTACACAGATACTGTTCAGATAAGAGATGAAGAATCACCGCTCTGTCCCTGGAAGCCCCACAAAGAAGAAGAATGTCTTCGCTGACCTGCTTCGTCCAACTACTCAGGCTTTCACTGAGATTCCTCCGAGAGAAGACTCTTTATTTCCTCATGGAGCTGCTGCAGGTTTGTTTGATAGATGTTATATCTGCTGCTGTGTTCCAGCTAGCTAAGGTTGTCGGGAGATAAACTGGTGTAAATGCTTTGTGAATGTCATGAATCTGGATTTACTGAGTTTCATGTATAATACCATTTTCAATTCAACTGTGCAATATATATATATAATCTACTTTTTTTTACTGTAAATAATGTAAATAATGCCACAATTACTATTATTTATTATATATTCTACTATTTGTCTTCTTATTGTTTTTTCGTACTTATTTATTGTTCTTTATTATTTTTATTATTGATGCTCTTCTATTTTTACTGCATATTTCCCCATTGTGGGACTAATGGAATATTTTATCTGATCTTTTATATTTTTCTTATTGTCAGCACATCATGACCTCTGAATAATCAGCTTCTACCTGCAGGCGGAGCGGTTTTGAGATATCGAGGTTAAAGCTGATCTACAGTGCAGATCTGTATTATGTGTCATAATAACAAACACATTTAATATACTGTAAATATATGATATGATAAAATCCTATCACATGTTTTTTTTCATGATCAGGTGGATTTCTGATAGAATCTAATTTTTCTTTTGGGATTCTACATTTTTATGAGTTATTAGATTAATACACAAAATCTATGTATGAACAGCTGGAGGGAGTTATGATTTATAATTTATATGCATGTTTTAAATATAGACATCACTACATTTGTTTTTCACTGACAAGCCTGAACTAATAATTCAGTTCACAACATTTCTTGCTCAGTTTTTTTTTTTTTTGTGAAACTAGACGATCTGAATGTTATTTCTCTTTCTGTCAAAGTTCAAATATTAAACACACATAAACCCAGTTTGTGTGATATTAAATACACAATATGTCATTTCTGCTGTTCGGAGTTTCTCAATCAAATCAGTAATAAAAAGACTAATAACTGTGACATCTTTCTGCTGTGTAGCATAACAAGCTAACAAAACACAGTGTTACTACATTACCCACAATGCAACTTGGTGCAACAACACTAATAACACTGAGGCTGAGAACATTGTTTATAGTATCAGGAATTTATGTATATTGCAGATTAATATAATTACAGATAGTTTATTGTATATAGCAATTTATTTAGTTTTTTATCACTTCACCATTATGCAGCTACACTCCCAAACTCTTCATCCCCGACTGACGCTGATATTAATTTATCAGCTTTCACAAAGCAACACACCTCACACAGCTTCCTCTGGACTGTAAAATACTTTTATATACAAACAAAAAACAACACCTGGAAACACATATCAAGATGGAAAATCAGTGAGTGGAGTTCTGATTTAATAAATACCTACAGCTGCTTTCACACATGCTGAAATGGCTTAAATCCAATTTTTTGGGGCTTCCCAAATGAAACTATGGAAGCCCATTTACGCCAGAAAAAAAAAAAGATAAAACTTAGCTTTGATAATAAAAAATATCCTCCAAGTAAGTCGAAATTATGAGATAAAAAGTCATAATTATGAGATAAAAAGTCATAATTATAAGATAAAAAGTCGAAATGAGATAAAAAGTCATAATTATGAGATAAAAAGTCGAAATTATGAGATAAAAAGTCGAAATGAGATAAAAAGTCATAATTATGAGATAAAAAGTCAAAATTATGAGATAAAAAGTCGAAATGAGATAAAAAGTCATAATTATGAGATAAAAAGTCAAAATTATGAGATAAAAAGTTGAAATTATGAGATAAAAAGTCATAATTATGAGATAAAACGTCATAATTATGAGATAAAAAGTCAAAATTAAGAGATAAAACGTCATAATTATGAGATAAAACGTCACAATTAAGAGATAAGAAGTGCGCATGCGCCTCAATGGCAGTGTGACTTTTTTATCTCATAATTTCGTTTTACTTGGAGGATATTTTTATTATCAAAGCTAAGTTTTATCTTGTTTTTTTCTGGCTTCCATATGAATCAGATCTCATATATAAAAGTCATAGTTCTATATTTAATGGACTTCATGCAGGTTTATTAACGTTTCACTCGTCCTGAGTCACTAATAGACGAACCTGTAATGTAAGCAGAGCCTTAGTAAAGCTTAAGTTATATTTATATGTACGTTTGTCTCTAATTGTTGGAGAGGAATACACTCGAGTCTTCCATCAGTGGCTAAAACAGCGACAGATGTATGTGACGCATCCGGGAAGTGAAGCAAGACAACCAGGCCAACGTGGAGAAGGGCTCACTGTAATCATAGCATCACGCCCAGGGAGGAGACAGACACCCACCGTCTGCCTCCTCTCTCTGTCTGAATGCTCCGTCGCCCGTCCTGTCCCCCACCTCCATCCTGACGAGGCTTCCTGAGGATAATTAGTCATTAGTCAGGTGAGAGAGGCTGGGAGGCGTTAGCGAGCTCAGACTCATCTATTCTAACAGTGTGTGAGATGTTTACACTACTTTAAGATAAATCAACTGTATTTATACTCAATGTTAGAATAATAAAAACCAGCATATCTAATGCAGTAGTTCAAACATTCAGTATGTTGTGTACCTGAAGATCCATATTATACATGTGAAAGTGATTTTAGTGGTTTTTCAAGATTAATTGGCACTGGCCTTAAAAAAAGTCATGTGGTGCGACCATGATTCATCTTGAAATATCTTAAAAGATCATTTACAAAAAAAAAAAAATACTTTGTTTCCAAACACTTTATATCACTGAAAACTTGTAAAAAAAGATGTGAAGCGTGTTCAGTAAATTAATTTATTTCAAGATGAATCATGGTCGCACCACATGACTCTTTCCTTATGTCCTTCCTTCCTTATTTCCTTCTCTCCTTCCTCCATCCCCCTTTCTTCCTTCCTTCTGTCCATCCTCCCTCCCTCCTTCTCTCTTTCTTTCCTCCCCATTACCTTCCTTCTTTCCTCTGTCCTTCTTCCCTTCCTTCCTCTTTTCCTTTCTCCCACCCTCCCTCCCTCCTACCTTCCTTCCCTCCCTCCTACCTTCCTTCCTTCCCTTCTTCCCTTCCTCTTTTCCTTTCTCCCACCCTCCCTCCCTCCTACCTTCCTTCCCTCCCTCCTACCTTCCTTCCTCCCTTCCTTTCTTCCTCCCTCCTTTCCTTCCTTCTTCCTCCCTTCCTTCCTTGACTCGAGGACAACAGGAGGGTTAAAAGAAATGTTCTCCCTCTCTTTCTTTCCTTCTCTCTCTCTCTCTCTCTCTCTCTCTCTCTCTCTCTCTCTGTCTCTCTCTCTCTCTCTCTCTCTCTCTCTCTCTCTCTCTCTCTCTCTCTCTCTCTCTCTCTCTCTCTCTCTCCGAAGCTCACATAAGTGGGAAATTGAACATGACTACTTCGACCCTCTGCGCGTTCTACCTCACACACCTTCCCGACCCACCACTGAATGCTAAATTCAATCAAAGGCAACGCCACTGTGATCAAGGGGCCGGTTTCACAGTTGCTTTTGGCTCAGACTCCACGTGCTTTGAACCGAAACCACTGAAGGACATCGGGAGCTAGACTAAATACACACACACAGTCCCCAAAGGCTGTGCTGGCAAGCCTCTTTTTTTTTGTTTTTCATATATTTTCTCTCTGCATGAGGCAGGGGCACGGGAATCCTATGCCAGAGCGTTTATTGATCCTGAGCACGGTCCTCTGGAGCCCCTGCCTCTCTTTAACATTGAGCACATATGAACTAACACAGGCGCTGCAGTTTTTCATTATGTGAAATGTAGATGTGATCGAGAAATTCTGCAGCTATGAGCCTGATTCTGGGCCTGAAGAAAACCACACTTTGAAAGTGTTTCTGAAGCGCTCGCAGAATGTCGAGCAAAACGTTAAATTGGTGACAGACCCTCCGCAGATTGTAGATAAAACTATAATATATTTGACTTGTCATCACCTCTACATCCTACGGAGACATTACCTTTTTTTATTGATGTACTTTTTGTTCAGCTGAGTGTCTCCCTTCCTCTTGTATTTGTTAACACGCAGTTGATGTGTGTCTCAAATTACAGATATATTCAGATTTTTGAGCTCGACTCAGGAGTTAAAAAATGCTTTGACCTCGGACCACTGGCACCATCCAGACCCCAAGATAACTCCTGTCCAAACCAAAATTGTGCCTGGAAGATACTGTGTGTTTCATGAAGACTAAATTTGGAGCCAGAAATTGCAAATAATGTATTGATAACAAGAAGAACGCTCCCCTTTAGCAAGGCACGAGTAAAGTCAGAGTAAAAGTCAATATTAGTTTCTCAACCTATTCAATCCTTTGTGGAGCCTCACTTGTCTCATGGCTATTTTTTTTTGGTAAAACTTAGGTCTAAATGTTCGGTTTTCTTGATTGTGACAGAAAGCTGTTTTTGATTGGTGTGTATTTACTGAAAGGTGTGATAATGTGTTGATAGTGAGGAGGAATAGAGCGGTTCAGTATATTTAAGAAAATGAAAGGGGCCATACTGTGCTTTTTGTGCTTTTCTGTCCTGATAAAAGTTTCCAAAACTTGAGGCGAACATATTTAGAAAAGCTGCCTGCAAGTCAAAAATCAGGGTTTCAATCTTGTCAGAAATCTTCGTTTGCAACAGTTTTAATACCTCGATGATGTCGGCTCATCGTGTCGGTCCATAAATGACCAGCTGTTTATTACTTTTGTTGCTGTCCGAATGGGTGTATTTGAGAAGTTGACATTTAGAGTAAAGAACTAGAAAAAGTAGTGAAATCCTGCTACTGTTGGTGCGTTCCAGTTGTACTCGGAAGTTGGAAAGTGGGACGAACTTCACTGGTCCCGACCTTAAAATCCAAGATGTTAACCCTGTGCATCAACAGTGTGAAAGTTGAATTAATATCCTGTTTATTAGCAGTTTTGCCTTATTTGTGTCTCGTTAAATCAAGTCGTACACACAGAACTGTCCAGCTTCTGTTACACACTGTTCGTATGTGAAAAAATACATTGAAAGGTGTTTTAAAACAATGCAAGATAAAGAATAAAAGATAAAAACTCATTGAAATACTGATAAAAAGAATAAAATGTACTTGTGTGTCATACTGCAGCAGCTGGAAAAGTCCTGGAAAATGATTTCAGGAAGAGTGGGAACCCTGAGCATGACTTCCACCTCCAGCATCAAACGTTCTTCATACGAATCTCTTTGTAGGAAACAGAGGAACAACTAAATAATTGAGTCCACACAAACATTATACTTCCTGTTTACATCTCCCTAATAATTATGGGAACTGTATTTCTAAACTTATTCCCTCTTTGTGTCAATAGGTGTAAACGATACTGTTTTTCTTATTTCTGGGACTAATTAATAATATATAAAGATCGTACATTATAGGAAACAAAACTTAACAACATGCAACTGAAAAAACAAACAACCTTTGCATGTTTACACTAATCCATTTCACACAATAGAATTCTTATTTTTGCCTATTTTATACATGGTTCAGCTCTATTTATAAATCAGGATATCAGCTGCACATTTCTTTCAGCCTCCATAAAGACAGTAAAGCTGCAGATAAAGAGCAGAGACGACCTGAGCTGGGTTCAGTCTCATTCCAGTGAGCCTATAATGTGGTTACAGAGCTGAGGATTACATATGAAACCTTGGACAAGGCTCAGAGTCTCAATAAAAATACCTGAAATGGCTGCAATCTTTTTTCATTCGTCTCTGACAGGCCCAAACAGCCGACTCCAGTGATGGATTAGTTTGTCAATGAGCTCTGAGCATCCAAAAAGGGCTGTGTAACTCTGACACAGCATTAGTCAAAAAAAAAAGTGTTGTGGTACCATATGTTGGTGCCCGAGCCGCTGTGTAGTACATGACAAGCATGATGGTGCCAAATAACTTTGAACAGCCTCTATGAGAACCAGCCAGCCGGAGGAATTCAGGCCTCTGAATTGTTCCAAAAGCTTATTAATCCCACAGTCCTGATACCGCAGAGCTCCAGGCCCACAGACAGACTCACTGATGCACACATACAGTACGACACCAGACGAGTAAACATGACAAGATTCAGAACAACTTTCTGTTCTTCATCAGACACAGAAGAGCTTCAGTGGAGGGAATGAGATCCAGCTCAGATAACACTCGGGTTTAGATTTGTCTTTTCCGTTTTTGGTGAGATGTCCTTAAAGGTTTTAAATAAATCCTACCAGCACAATCCTTTAAAAAAAATGCTTTCATGTACAACGTTTAAAAAATAAAATCTGTTCATGTGTTTAAATAGGTTATCGACTTATCGTACAATAACGTTATTATCGACTTTTCGTACAATTACATAATTATCAACATTATCGCGTCTATATATCGACTTATCGTACAATAACGTAATTATCGACATCGCGTCTGTATATGACTTATCGTACAATAACGTTATTATTGACTTATCGTACAATAACGTTATTATTGACTTATCGTACTATAACGTAATTAACGACATCATCGCGTTGAAAAAATGAAAGTCAACTTCAAAAATGTCTCCAGGAGTGATTTGTGTTATTCTTCGTTTATACACTAAAGCACAACCTGTATCTATAGCAACCATAGAACAACCTGTATCTATAGCAACCATAGAACAACCTGTATCTATAGCAACCATAGAACAACCTGTATCTATAGCAACCATAGAACAATCTGATGGTCTGTCTGTGCATTACATACCTCATACAAGTGGTAAAGATTGACCTAAAAGTTAAATGGGTTCAATAGATTTTGGTTTTTGACCAGATATCATGACACAAAGTGACCTCATACCAAACGGCTGAGCAGACCTATGGACGGTTAAAGAGTAAGATTTATGTTGAGCTCATTAGTTGTTAAGTTGTGTTTTTACTGTAATGCTCTTATTTAGAATCTGTTGGTTGTTCGGAGTATGTACAATGTCAGAAAATGCTGATCAAATGAACATATTTAGAAGACTTGATTTGTCTGAGTAACAGGTAAAAACACAAAAATGTTGAGTTTACGATCACGGAAAGCTAGAAAATATTCACATCCAAGAAGCTGCTAGCAGAACATTTTTGGCATATTTTCTTAAACGACTGAAATTATAGTTATTAGACTCCAGGAGGATCCTGTACTATATCCTGTCTTCTTAAGGCTGAACACCGTCACTAGTATCAGTAAATACAGTTTATACACTTCCTATTGATCTCTCTTTATTGAAGTGTCCTGCTGAGTGATGAGGAGGAAAGCTTTTGTTGATCTCGACATGTCCGCAGACGAGAGAACATCAGATGAATTTGCAGCTTCGCGGTCCGTATCGTGAGCACAAATGACTGCAGGCCCTGCTCATGCATGAGTAGCAAGTTTTGGGTTTCTTTTGATTAGTTAAACATGTTAAAAATTATTGCTGGAAGAAATTATCTCATGTTGGAGATCATAGCTGGCAACTTGTTGTGGAGACTTCGTACAGTAAGATAAAGCGTAGTTAGCCATGATGTGTGTTTACTTTAGTTCTGACTCAGAGACAACAGGTGAAACCCTTCATGTAAAAATAAGTTTTATCTGGAAAGCTGTAGGAGGCTCACCAGCTCCTCGTTTCCCCAAAACCTCCCCCCATCTAAACAGAGCCGTGAGTGCAAAGTTAGCGTGACCCAAAGAGCCACAACAGCCACATTAATGGGAAATACTGCATGTTAAGTTGAAATAAACTGAAATGTCCCTTTAAAGTCCCCCTTTTTCACAATGTCAGATAAACTAGATTAACCACAGCCAGCATGTGAGCCCTGTTCTCCAGTGTCAGAGTCTCTGTGCTTTGTACTCCCGCCCGTTCAGTATATTAGGACATTCTTATGGTCCTTTTTTTTCCTCTCCTTTGATATCTTTTTTTCCTCCTCGCAGAAAACTGTGCATTTGATTTTGGAGAAAATGGAACACAGCTTCTGAGATTGAGCAATGAGGTGTGGTATGCTGGCCGACTGGCAGACCACAGTAACACAGGAACTAGCAGATTTATTTATTTTTTTTTTAAAACACAGATGTTGTGTTTAAAGATAATCTTGCAATGTACTGGAGGTCTGCAGGGGGGGGGGGGGGGGGGGATGTCCCTGTAATGTAATCCATCAAGCTTCATTATGAATCAGTCGTGATACTACAGTATGAACAAATACTTAAAATAAGTCCAAATGAATACATGTTAAAATATATATCACACATGGTAAAAATGAAAGCTTATTCATACATATCTTTGTTGGCCTGGTAGGATATTTTATACGTGAAAAACAGCTGCGTTGTTTTACTTTCTGAGCTCCTTCAGCTGTTTAATAATCTAATCATCTGTATGACCATGAGATGTGTTATTAATTTATTTGACTTCAATCTCATAAAACTGAAAGTCAGTTAAAACAAACATCGTGGCATTGATATTTTTGGCTGATAGGTTTCAGAGAGATATCATGTATTTATTGATATTGCAGATGAAACAGAAACACGCAGACCTCCAGAGAAGTTTTTTAAGATGATATGAACATTTTTAACGTAGGCAGCAGATGAGACAGTCCGCCCAAGAAAAACAGTTTCATTTGTTGTTTCAGCGTCGCAAAGTGACAGATGTCGCGCTCGCTGCCATGTTCATTATAACAGACACATACAAGGAAACCAGGTGAAGTTACAGAGCGACTATGTGAGGAAGGAAGGAAGGAAGGAAGGAAGGAAGGAATGAAGGAAGGAAGGAAGGAGGTCACTGTACAGTTATTTGGTCCAGCACCTGTTTTTTTTTTATTGTGGATCATTTTCATGTTTTAACTTGCAAACCAACATTTTTTTCAACCACAACCACAGTTGTTGTAAATTTTTTATGTTCAGAGACTTTTATTTTGAAGGTACTGTTATTGTTGCTACTTCCTGTTATCCTGTTTCTGGTGCAGAAGTCACTGATGATATAACTTGTAATATAACTGTTTCTGGTTAATGTTACATAATAACACAGTTCTCTGTCTGTATTCATGACATTATATTGTCTAGGCCAGGGATGGCAAACATACGGCCCGTGGACCAGAACCGGCCCACCAAGAGGCCCAATCCGGTCCACACGATAAACTGTGGACAACTCCTGAGGGAAATATCTAAATGCTCCACTATGTTCACCAGCTAGTCTACAGCTAAATTAAATATCGGCCTGAAATAAAAATATCTGCCAAAACACCTACAGAGAAGAAGTAAAAAAGTGCTTGTGTTCTCAAAGGTTGAATAAAGCAGCATTTCCCCAGTAATATATGTTACTTGTTGATTTGTTGGTTAGGTTTCAGGCTTCAGGTTTGCAAGCAATCTGCCCTGAAGCACGCTGAGTTTCTATGAACTGGGTGACATCTGCAGGAGCATGAAAAGCTTCTATGGAGAAAAGATTCAGTTGAATACATTTAAGGGCTCTCAGAGATAACAACAAAGCCAAAACCTTTAAATATATCTGTAATATTTTAGTCCAATATCAAAATAAAATCCAAGCAATCCACAGTGAGGGAGTCCGCAGGAGAGTCAATTCTGTTAGCACAAATTAAATTATTAGATTGAGAGCATGAATAATTGAATCAAGAGCCCAAATTAATAAAGAGAGAGCACAAATTATTCAATCCAAAGCAGGAGTTACGAAATAAAGAGCATGAATTACCAAATGTAAAGTAAAAATGACTAAAATCCAGAGCATTAATTAATAAAATCAAGAGCATTAATTACTAAATTTAGAGTAAAATACTGTTAAATTGAGATTAACTAAATCGAGCAAAATTACTACATTGAGAGCAAAAAATAATTAAATGCAGAGGACGAATTACAAAATTGAGAATGAGTAAAATTTTGAGCATGAATTACTTAAAACGAGCACTAATTAATAAATAGAGAGCACCTATTATTAAAATGAAAACGGGAATCATCATAGCAACTACAAGAAACTTTATCCTGGACATCTTGTTTACTCACTTTACATGGTGCTAAATTTATACTGAAATATGTTAAATATTCCCTGAATGAATTAGTGTCTATTCATAAGTTGTGAGGGATCATAAATCATCTTTTAGGAGTGGATGTTTACTAGGAAGCTCGGCTCCAATAAATTTAACAGCATGTTAAGTATGTAAGTGTGAGGTTTAAGACTTTACCCAATGATATTTAACTACATTTAACCAGTAAAAATATTTGTTATGTACTTAAAAAAGCTGAATCTTTACGTTAATAAACTTATTTCACTACATAAAAACTACTTCAACCAATCATTAATACACAATTAACTATTAAAACAGACTTTTAACAATTCACATAGTTCTGCAGAGTTTTTCACTGATTGTTTAAAAATCACATTATTAAAAATTACATTGATGTGCTGATTTGCGTTTGTGTTTTGGGGGATTTATGGTTAATATATTTAAATTGAGACACATCAAGCTAACCAATGCGAGTCAGCTGGATTCAAGAGATCATCATGACGAGATAGCACAAGATTATACAAGACGATAATAGACCGATGGACTTTTTGGAAAGTGTCTGCCGGTTCAGTTTCTATGGCTATAAAAATAAAAAACATCTGGAGCTTCAGGTTCATGTGAAGCCTGTGTCTTGTAAAACTATGCACAGAAAATGGCTTTTATTTAGATTTGTATTCATTATAATTACATCTATTACCGCTCAAAACGCCACAGGCTACTCATGTGTGAACTCCAGATGAAGATGATACTATAAATAAAAACTAAATATAATAATAATAAAAACAAAATATAAAAATAATAAAAACAAAATAATAATAATAACGATAAAAAACTATTTATAGATCATAAAAGGCATGTAGCTCAAAGTGCTTTACAGAAAAAACAACAACATTAAAACAACACCAAATAAAACAGAATTAAAAAAAGAGAAAGGGTTAGTAAAATTAAAGGGGTTAAAAAAATAGTAATAATAAAATAAAGACATTAAAATGACATTAATTAAAAGTCAGATTAAATATATATGTTTTCAGCTGTTGTTTAAAAATGTTCACAGAGCATTAAACATCTCTTACACCTTTGGGTCAACTATTGCATCATTTTGGAGCATAATTAAAGATGCTGTGCTTCCTGTTTTCTTTATGGACGTAATCGTGTGTATAAACTTCAGCTGTGGTTGATCTGAGAGGTAGACCGGTCCCCAAAAACCATTCAGAGCTTTAAAAACAACTAAAAGAACCTTAAAATAGCTTCTACAACAAACTGGGAGCCAGTGAAGTGCATAATACACAAATGCTTCAGTTTACCAAGCTAACGTTACTTGGAAACAGGCTCTATGATCCGTGAGTGTCTGATTTCGGAGGCAGACGTTTAGAGTAACGTAGAAATAGCCAATCATCTTGCTTTGTTTGCACATGTAGCTCATATACAGGCATCAGTGTTAAATTGAGGCCATGTATACACAGAGCCGGTATCTGGAAAAACTGATATATTTTCATAAGTTTTTGCCTTTCATCCAAACGAAAACTCCAAAGGCCAAAGTGGAGATTTGGGAAAACTGAGTTTTATCGAGTTTTACCGAACGTCACAGTATGCGACAGAAAATGCATTAACGTCAGGTGTGCAACCTTTGTTTAGGCTTCATGTGGTGTATTTATGCGAGTTCATGTAGATGAAAACTTTTCGGAAAACGATTTAGTGCAGTTGTTCTAGATCAGTGTTCCTCAAATACAAACCTTAAAATGTTTTTCAATGAGTCAAAGGTCCGTTTATTAGTCGCTCAACAAAGCCACAACAAATCAATGTATCCACCACCAACCAACTTAACAATACAGTGGTGTATAGTAGAAAAATAGAATATATGACTCAACTATAAAATGTATTTTTAATTTTAACAACAAAACAAAAATATCCTTTTCATAAAAACAACAAAAATCAAATAAAAACTAAAAAACTAAACTTATTTTTCGTTTTAACATAAATTAAATAAATACTTACATAAAACAAAACAAAATACATTCACAACCCCTGCAAATAATCCAAAACAAATATCAACACTTTTCTTTTAAAATACAGGCACAAAGGACACAAGAAAGGAGGAGAGAACTAGTGCTGCAGTAAAAATGTGGGTCGCGCTGCTACTGCGCTTGCGCAACAAGTCACAGCCAATCAGCGCACTGTTGCCATGGAGACCAAAATACACACGGTGAAGGACTGGAGTCACACATCCATACCAGCGATGAAACGGATAATTACGACTCGCGCGAACACTCACATTTAATAATAATAATAATTAAATATTATTATTTATATAAGATTTGTCTTTTTTTAAGATTAGACCAGGGTCCGCAGATAGTTGTCCCGCGGTCCGGATGCGGGCTGGAGTCCGCCGTTTGAGCATCCCTGATTTAGTGTATACAATGTTATTATTGAAAACAAAGGGGAGGAAATCTGTTTTTATAAATACCCGGCTACGTCTGTACGTATATACGAACCCGCATTAATAAACCGCATGAAGCCTAAACAAAGTTGCACACCTGACGTTAAAGCATTTTCATCTCACTGCACTGTAAGACAGAGCGGTTCAGAATAGGGCACTGCAATTATAATTATGAATAGTCTTTTTTTTTTTTATATATTATTTTTAACTTTTAGGCTATTTGTTTCTATTATTTGTTCTTATTTATTTATGTATTTGTATTTATGTATGAGCTATTGGACACATGAATTTCCCCCTATGGGAATGAATAAAGTCTATCTCTATATCTATCTATTTGGGAACCTTAAACTCCATCTTCCGTTGTATGAAAGGCAAAAACGCATGAAAATATATCAGTTATTCCAGATACCCGGCTACGTGTATACATGGCCTAAGACTGAGGCAGCTGTGGCTCAGGAAGTAGAGCAGGTTGTCCACCAATCAGAAGACAGCTGTATGATCCCCGGCTCCTCCAAGTCCACATGTTCAAGTGTCTTAAAGCAAAATACTGAACCCTAAAAAGTGTGTGAGTGTGTATGTGACTGTCCTGGCATCCTGCACGGCAGCCTCGGCCATCAGCGTGTGAATGTGAGTATGAATGGGTGAATGTTGGCATGTAATGTAAAGAACTGTGAATGGACAGAAGACCATAAAGGCGCCGTATAAATGCAGTTCATTCAGCATTCATAACCTGTTCAAGACTCTTTGTTGCTGCTTAAAACTGACAGCAGAAATTACTAAATTGAAATAGCAAATCATTAAATTGAAAAGACAATTTACTAAATTAAGAGCACGAGTATTTTTGTTCTGTAAATTATTTCATTATGTCTATAAATCAGACATTAACCCTTTGTAGGTCACACCATGAAAGCGCTATTTAAAAAAAAGAATGTCTTTGCTTTTCCTTCCTCTTTGAGGCCATGACAAAATGAAACATGGATTTTTTCCTCATTGATCCTAAATGTGATGTTTTACAGACCTCTACAGACCTCATTTGTTTTAGCTTTTATTAAAAACATATTAAAGACTCATTCTGTTTATGTACAAGATGAAAAAATGAAAGTCAACTTCAAAAATGTCTCCAGCAGGATCTCTGATGTCAGCAGTGATTTGTGTTATTCTTCGTTTATACACTAAAGCACAACCTGTATCTATAGCAACCATAGAACAACCTGTATCTATAGCAACCATAGAACAACCTGTAACTATAGCAACCATAGAACAACCTGTATCTATAGCAATCATAGCACAATCTGATGGTCTGTCTGTGCATTACATACCTCATACAAGTGGTAAAGATTGCCCAAAAAGTTAAATGGGTTCAATTGATTTTGGTTCTTGAGCAGATATCATGACACAAAGTCACTTCTACCAAACGGCTGAGCAGACCTGCACATGTCCCAAAAAGTCTACAACCCAACCTTAAAAACAAATGCAGTTTTTAGGCGTCAACTGTGATTATAAAACATCAGATCTGCTCTTCACATAAAGGGAAGAGGGGGGGTGGGGGTGGGGTGGTGGAAAAAAATTCAATTGGGACGCTTCCAGATGCGACGTAAACAAGGCGCACACAGACAGACACACTCAGCTCTTCAGTCGCTGTCAGAGCCGGCGTCTGGCCCCAGAAGACAGACGGTTGGATGCGAGCAGCTCTTCATCTTTGCGCCACATTAGAGGGACACATGGAAACGAGGCTCCCTGGGTGTTTTTGCGGTGGCAGTAGCCCGGTGAACTCTGGCTGAACTTCAGCCTCTGACGGCCTCCAGCAGATTTGGCCTGAGCTGAGCGGATGGACTCACACACAGCACACAAACACTGTCCGCCCCTTTATTGTATTATTATTATTTTATGACTGTCACAGAAAAGAAAAGGGGGATATAATTAATTCCCTCATTAAATATGCAGCAGAGAAACATTGGCTACCATTATTAAACATTCCTTGACATGAAATATAATCGCTAAATGTTAAATGACGTGAAGAAAAGCCTCATTTCATTCATTGGTGGATTTTATTGGTTTTACATGGTTGCCTTTTTTTCCTGTATATTTTAAAATATCACCTTATTTCCTATCACTCAGAGATATAATTGATTAATTATGGAAAGTGGAAATAGTACATGGACTCATATTTAAAGATTCTGCATGAATTCAGGCAACTCCTCCACTTTTATAATCCTTTGTTTTTGGGTTTATTAAGAACAGACGTGACTTGGAACACGAGGGAATCAGACATGTATAACGGCTAAAATGTACAATATTATTATAATAAACACTACATTACTCTCAATTATGTCATTATAATTAAGATACATGTGTTAGTACACCTCCATGTTCTTACTTGCATAGTGGATGAATTTCAACAGAGTGGTGTCGTCTCAAATCTAACACGGCTATTGTGCACTTACTGGAAATAATGATGTGATTGCTCCTTCTTCTTCTCTTCTTTTTAATGGCTTTATCTTTATATAATTGTAGTAAAAAATGATGGACGTAGCCAGCGTTACGCCACCCATCGATTTTGACTTTCACTTTGACCAGCTTGGATTTTCAGAGCCTGTTTGGAAGAGTGTGTGGAGCCGACGTCCATGATGTCTTGCTGCAATGAAGCGTTTTAGTAACATCAGTATCTGTGTCTAGTAGGCAGACTGTAGATAAATAAATCAAATAAATTCAAACATTTATTAGTACTTACACCAGGGTTATTATAGTTTTTAAATTTATATTAGTTTTTATTTTTATTTAGTTTTTCAGTTTGCTTTTTTATTCCAGTTTAGTTTTAGTGAGTTTAACAAGTGATGAAGTAGTTTTTAGTTTGAGTGTTTCAGATATTAGAAGGAAAACTAAACTGATTTTATCTGCTGTTCACTTTAGTTTTACATTGTTCATTATAGTTTTTATTTAGTTTTCTCTCTTTTTTATTTTTTATTTCAGTTTACTAAATTATTTTTTCACTGCTAGTTTTAGTTTTAGTGAACTATAATAACCCTGATTTACACTCAACTTGTGGGATTAAAATAAATAATAGAATAAAAAAATAAAATAAATAAGATAAAGATAAAATAGATGGCATTTTAAAATAAAGTGCATTACAGAAAGCTTAAGTGTTTAGTTTTAGAATAATAAAGAATAATCTCTTTTTACTTTTAACCATAAACTTAATTTCACATCTAATAACTTTATAACATCTCAACACATATTAACTCTTTCCTTCGTGTGTAGCTCACTGACAGTCGAGTCTCTCTGCATGTCTAAAAGCACAGATTTGATTGGCTGATAAGTGTCACATGAGCAGATTGGCTATGCTCATTGGTCGGTGAGTTGCCGAGGGCCGCTCCACTTTTACCGTAATACTTGTAGAAGCTGCACCCTTTAAAATAGACAAAATTTAACAATCCTCAATATTTCATCACTTATAGGTCCACGTCTGTAGTCACCTATTAGTGACCTTTGATATTTAGTATATAAACAATAATTCACACTCACATTCGGGCAATTTAGAGTCACTAATTACCCTAAACTGCATGTTTTTGGTCGGCGGGGGGGAAGCTGGAGTACCTGGAGAGAACACACGCAGGCACGGGGAGAACATGCAAAAAAATCATGATACAGTTTCAGGCAAGTCAGCGATCATATACTAAAACATTGAGTAGTCAGGATCTTTATGTTGCAACTATGAAAGAGAAAAGAGTGAAATCTGTAACTCAGTCACTCAGTATACAAGCTGAACTACTGGAGAACAATCAGAGTCAGGTAATAAACCGCTCCAACAAAAACATGCTTGGTAAGAAGTTGGCCCCGCTTGAACAATTTTACCCACATCTGACATAAAAGTACACAAAGAGAGAGATGTTTTCAGATGTTATCTTTGTAAACAGTTCATACTCATCTGTTACTGCCTGGTCGTCGCCTGGAGCCTCCACTCCTGTGTGATCAATTATCAGACGCTCGACGTTTGTGATGCGTTTTGTCAGAGCGGCTGGATTGAGACATACAATCCAGCCGCTCTATCAGTCAGAGCACACTGCCTGAGCTCTGACTGATAGCGCAGGAATGTTCAATCCCCTTCAGGTGAATTTTCAGAGCTGAACTTCTAGCAGCTGTAGATGAGCGGCTGCAGCGTTGGTAGCTAGCGTGTCGGTGCTTGCTGTGCAGTAGATGAGTGTGGAGGAAGTTCTTCAACCCCACAGTATTTGTTTTTCGGTGTATTGTTTGCATGTCGACGCTTGTTGTGAATGAGCACAGTTAAGGCAGTAATGAGTGTGTAGAAATCTGTGTGTCCAGTTATTTTCAGACTTTTCACAAAAAATGTAGAGATTTTTCACCTGGATTTGATGTTCCCAGGAAAATTCCCAGTGATGGAAAGTATCAATTAAAGTGTCAGTATGAGAGTCTGTGGTTTCCAACCTTTTTGTCTTTTGACGTCTTACAAAAAGCAGTGTGTAGTCGGCTCACATTTCAGATGTCTATGAGTTGTTCACAACTCCACCAAATAGTGATTTTCCCCTCTAAACTTCTCACATGCTTTCATTTCAATAAATGTTCAAATGATCCAATATTTCAGCAAAAATCAAAGATTAGAGAAAAAGTCCAAAAACTGAAAACACATTTGTGTATCAGAACTTAGTCTTTTCTTCTTTCCTCTCCCATTAATCATCTCACCACCCCTCACATTTATCTGCTGACCCTTTGGAGGGGCCCCACCCCTAGGTTGGGAACCACTGGACTAAACTAGCTAACTGTATATAAAGTAGTGTAAACTAGCTCCA
>NW_026910606.1:42500-62500 GCF_963691925.1 Scomber scombrus
AGCAGGGCTCAGTTGTGTTTCTGCATAAGATTGAACTACTATCCCATCTTATATATGTATGTGTGTGTGTGTGTGTGTGTGTGTGTGTGTGTGTGTGTGTGTGTGTGTGTGTGTGTGTGTGTGTGTGTGTGTATGATGCCACACTTGTCCAGACCTTTGACGAGTAGTGTATATATGTAGGTAACTCATATTTAATGACTTTTGCAATCATTACTTGAATATGTCTGGTGAATTCATAAATCAGTTAAACTAGATTTAAAAGCAGCATCAGGTTTGTTAAAATGTACATTTAGTATTTTTGTTGGTTTTATATCATTTGAAATGACATTTGCACCATTTTTTACCAAAAGTAAGACTGAATGCTCCTGAAAATGTCAAATGGTGTAACCACAAAAGAATGATACATATTACATAATTTATCACCTATAGTGTATTTAAGTGGACTTATACTAATAATGACTTCATTTAAAACATGTAAATGTTTCCTGATCTCCATGGTAACCCAGAGTAAATGTAATATTTAGAACAATTGTATTCCATTACCTTTATTTAATATAAAGTTATAATGTAAGATCATGCCAAACTAGTTGATATGGTGTTTTATTGAGAATTTCGTGTTTTTAAGCAAGTTGAATTATTTGGTACAAAGTTTTTATGGTTACACCACTTAGACATTTTTGCCATAATCCTCTAATATATTCTCTCTAAATGGATTAAAAGCAGAAATTTGATGCTGGGTCCACAAAAAAAGAATGTGTGCAAGTTATTCATACGTTTATTTTCACATTTTAACCCTTTAAATTTAAACTAAACCACATGGACACACATCACTGGCCCTTACATGCATCCATTTCTGTATTAATGGGAGACGTGACGCCTTCATTCCGTAACCAAATGCATATAAAGGTGCGGAGGCGCTGCTGTAAATGTTCATTAATGGGAAAGTTGTTTTATGTTCTCACTCTTTATCACACTAAACACTACATGGTCACTGTTTCATTGCACAAACATCTCATGCTTCAAACTAAACATCCGACTTTCTCCATCAACCTTTCTCACTGCAGCGAGCGGCTGAATGATGACAGGTGAGAAGAGGGTTTAATAGCCTCATGTTTAAGGACAGGGACTAACTGGTTTGGTTTGGCAGATGAAACGTCTGGTTAACCGCACCTGAAGCTGCTTCACCATCAACTCTATAAAGAATTCAGACATGAAAGTTGACACGTTGTTTGAACTGGTTCGTTCCGAGCATACGTCGTCCTTTACTGTGTCAGACGGACACTGATATGCATCTCTGGTTATTTTTAGTATGTATACAGTATATCCTCTTGCCTAGCAGAGTGTCACCACTTAAAAAACTGATGAACTATATGAAGCTTATTATAGTATCCTACAAACTATATGATACAATCAGCTGACTGAAAAAGGGGAACTCCTGTTTATATAACAGAGCTGCAGATCTTTACCTTAATATTTTTTTTTAAAGTCAGATCTGCTGTGTGAGAGGAAGCGTGCGTTCTCAGAGGGAAAATGTGTGGTATTTTCAGTTTGTATTTCTGTGTGAGAAGTGTCTCATACGATCCAGATGTAAGGTGTTGGAAAGAGACCACACAGAGGCTTATCTTGACCTCTGCAGGGTCAGCGCTGCCGTGTATTAACGCTGCACGCGGAGGACGCCGCCGCTACGACGAAGCCTCCCGGAGTAGCTGCTGCCGCTTCACTAACACTCTCCAATGTCATTTTTGCAGCAGCGGTTTTTCTCTGTTTACACGCAAACATGCGATTGACCTCTCCCTCCATTCTCCCTCGCCTCCAACGCCAAAAGGGGAGCTGAAAGCAAATCTGTTTCTTGCAACTGTGTAATGGTTTCCATATGCCGGCCCTCGGCTCCAAGTCTACCACTAAGAGAGTCCATAAACCTTTGAGGTGCACATGCAGCGGTTTGCAAAAGTTCAGCTCTGGGAACAAGTGGGAATCGTGGGATGATGATAGAGCTTTTATGGGCTGCTTCTATGCAGCTTCTTGGAAGATTATGATTTGGCAAGCAAGGGAAAGGACATGGGTGGCTGGAGTTAGGAGGAGCTATCAGATACACACACACACACACACACACACACACACACACACACACACACACACACACACACACACACACACACAGAAAAAGGTGCACATAGCATCAGAAAAAAAAATGCAACCAGGCTAATTATACAACTGCAGCAAACAGCTTTGACATTCCCACTTATCAAATTCCATATCTGTTACAGACAATGTGCTCCTGCATATATCAACATAAACTCAACTGGTTAACACTTTTAAGAGGCTCTCAGACACGCCGGTGATGAAGAGCAACTGCTGCTGAATCGGACTCGGCTCGCGCAGGCTGGCAAATGCACCTGCAGTAAGTTAATCAGTCAGTGTCTCAGGCAGCTTATACAGACCAGCTGTGCAGCTCTGCACGCTGGAGGGTCCCCTGGAAAAGCAGCACATTTCCCCTCACGCTGGAATCGGGGCAGATGATAAATTGGGATCCAACAAAGGCGGCCATTCAGCCCTCGCTAAAAAGCATATAACCAATTGCTTGTGGATGAGCGATGAGCGAGAATTATGCCCCCACAATCTTATGTATTCCTCATTCTCCGCCTGCTGCAGAATCGCCCACGTAGTCGCCACATTTTCTGCCTCTCGGCTCGAAATCTAGCTGACCTGAATCTGTATCTGGGCTCGTCTGATCCTGGATCCTGTGGCTTCTTTTTAATCTCTAATAAATGTGGCGTTGAAGCAGATTGTGACTCATACATCAAAGCCGTCGCGTCTAATTCTTCTCATTAATTGTGGCGTGTCCTGTAGCTAATTGGTGCCTCTGTGACGTGTTGTAACAGCAGCTATAGGTAATTAATTAGCCGTTTTTCTTTTTTTTATTTCTCGACACCGCCCTCAGCTGATTACACACACTGCCCAGTTAATTAAGGCAGCGCTGCCTCAATTATATCACAGCACAGTGATCATCTTTCTCTTAAAGGACAA
This sequence comes from Scomber scombrus, assembly GCF_963691925.1. Lineage (NCBI taxonomy): Eukaryota > Metazoa > Chordata > Actinopteri > Scombriformes > Scombridae > Scomber > Scomber scombrus. Next base: position 45,528 of record NW_026910606.1, read on the forward strand.
TACCTGAGTTTCTCTGGAGTAGGATCAGGGTCAGGCAAACGCAAGAGATCATTCACTGAACTGACTCTTGGATATTATAAAGTCAGTTTATTCTTAGAGAACACTGAAAAACAACAAATGCTTGAGAATTACAATCAAATAAAAACACAGTTATGAGGATAGTGTGGAATAAACTGAATCAGAAATAAATAAACACGATAAAAGCAGATTGTTTATTAAAGGGTGATTCCATCAATTTTACTTTTTATTGATTGTCGTATAAGTTTACCTGTTATGAGGAGTATTTATCGACATCTGTGGCTCTGGAGAAAAATAACCCCGATGATGTCATAGTGATGTCAGTAACAAAAAATCTCAAAAAATGTAATTAAGTTTTTTTGGGTTTTTTTTTTAATAGGTGAAAATGCAGCGAGACAGGAAACACGGAGAGAGAAAGTGGTATGATGCAACGAAGGCCTGCAGTTAATATTAATAATGTATTTAATATTACATTTATTCTGTAAAGATTTCACTTAAAGGACGAGTTCACCGTTTTTCAAGCATGTGTTAAACCAGAAGTCAGGAGCCCAAAGTAACATGAAGTGTGTTTTATGTGTGTGTAATGATTCCTCCTGTTCATACTGAGCATTAGAAGATCCCTTCATAATGTTTACTGTAATGATTCCTCCTGTTCATACTGACCATTAGAAGATCCCTTCATAATGTTTACTGTAATGATTCCTCCTGTTCATACTGACCATTAGAAGATCCCTTCATAATGTTTACTGTAATGATTCCTCCTGTTCATACTGAGCATTAGAAGATCCCTTCATCATGTTTACTGTAATGATTCCTCCTGTTCATACTGAGCATTAGAAGATCCCTTCATAATGTTTACAATGGAAGTAATGGAGGACTAAACCCACAGTCCTCCTTCTGTGGAAACATGGATTATAAAGTTGATCTGAAGCTAATATGAAGCTTCAGTCGTCTGAATGAGTCAAATCTTCATCTTCTATGTTTCAGCGTTACAGTGTTTTTAGTAGCAACAGTGAATATGTAAAGATAAACATTTACAAATATGCAGCTACTCTCACACCCTTCACGCCTGCCAGTGTACATCATGGCGTCCAAAAATATTGTCGATGACATCATGACATCCATATGTCCAGCAGTGAAACCTGTGATCTACTGTCTGTCGACTCCGTTTATGTTTATGTAAAATATAACGACAAGAAAGCGACTGTATCTAAAGTCAGTCACTGTGTTCCTGCTCTATTCATCTCTATAAGGGTCAGAGAGAAATAAATGTTGGTAAGATGATGAAATAATAAATCAGTTAAACTAGTTTTAAAAGCAGCATCAGGTTTGTTAAAATGTACATTTAGTATTTTTGTTGGTTTTATATCATTTGAAATGACATTTGCACCATTTTTTACCAAAAGTAAGACTGAATGCTCCTGAAAATGTCAAATGGTGTAACCACAAAAGAATGATAAATATTACATATTTTATCACCTACAGTGTATTTAAGTGGACTTATACTAATAATGACTTAATTAAAAACATGTAAATGTGTCCTGGTCTCCATGGTTACCAGAGTAAATGTAATATTTAGAACAATTGTATTCCATTACCTTTATTTAATATAAAAGTTATAATGTAAGATCATGCCAAACTAGTTGATATGGTGTTTTATTGAGAATTTACTGTTTTTAAGCAAGTTGAATTATTTGGTACAAAGTTTTTATGGTTACACCACTTAGACATTTTTGCCATAATCCTCTAATATATTCTCTCTAAATGGATTAAAAGCAGAAATTTGCTGCTGGGTCCACAAAAAAAGAATGTGAGCAAGTTATTCATACGTTTATTTTCACATTATAACCCTTTAAATTTAAACTAAACCACATGGACACAGTAAAACATCATTGACCCATAAACACACATCTGTATCTATGAATGCAGAACCTACAGGCAACAGGACTTTGTTAGTTAGGAAATTGGCCCAAATGTCGTCTGGATTACTTATGTGACAACCCCAGACGAGTATTTAAAATCCAATCCAAATAAATAAATAAATAGGTCCAGTATAAATAAAGTACAATGATGGTAAAGAGTGTATTGTACATTACTGGCGTAGCTTGTTGTCAGAGCTCAGAAGCTTTAGGTCAGTTGGGAAGAAGCTATTTTTTTAGTTGCTAATCGGATCGTAAACAACAACTGACGCACTGAATAGAAATTCTTGGCCCAGTTATACATTAGCTGGATATCTGCTAGGTACTCCGAAATATTGGCCGTTATCCCCAGAAGCTAAAATAAATCGGCATGAAACAGCTGATTGGCTCTGAGGTTGCTGAAGCTCAATGTAAGAGGGGGGAAAACGTTCATTTTAACTTTTAACTGCACTGTTCACACTTCTACACACAATGAAATCAGCAGGTACAGATCGAGACACACACATGCGATGCCTTTCCCTCTCTCTCTCTCTCTCTCTCTCTCTCTCTCTCTCTCTCTCTGTCTCCGTCTCTCTTTCTCTCCCTCTCTCTCTCTCTGTCTCTCTGTGTCTCTCTCTCTCTCTCTCTCTCTCCTCTCTCTCTCTCTCTCTCTCTCTCTGTCTCTCTGTGTCTCTCTCTCTCTCTCTCTCCTCTCTCTGTCTCTCTCTCTCTCTCTGTGCCTCTCTCTCTCTCTCTCTCCCTCTCTCTCTCTCTCTCTCTCTCTCTCTCTCTCTCTCTCTCTCTCTCTCTCTCTCTCTCTCTCTCTCTCTGGACTGAACACACACATATACAGGATTCCTCAGAGACCACACATGACGCTCGCTGGTGTTAAAGCTGTTAGCCACGGTCTGCGCTGAGCTCCATTCCCAAAATGCCTCCCAGTTGTAACCTGAACTCTTTGAGGAACACATGGGATGAGCACAGCTTCTCCGACTCTCTCTCTCTCTCTCTCTCTCTCTCTCTCTCTCTCTGTCTGTCTTTCTCTAAAATACTCTATGATTTAAAGCATCAACACCTTACTGAACCACAAACCTGAAACCGATCTATTGATTAACACCCAACCCAAAGTCTGCTGCTGTGAAAATCTTCACCCAACCAGACTCGTATCTGTCAGCCGCCTCGGGCTTCGGGCAGGTTGTAGCAGCTTAAGTATCTTCTTACCTTCTTATTGGATGATTTCCCACCGTTTCAGTGCAAGAAGTAGTGTTCACAGTACTGAATGGACGTGTTGCACATAGTACAGTTCAGTCACGATGCTAATAATTGAAGTTAAACCACGAGGAAACCATGAGGACAAAACCAAAAGCCTCTCTCATAACTTGGTTAAATCTGAACACACAGACATGAAACACGATGTCCTTATCTCTCATATCTATCATTAATAAACCGCGTTAAATCCACTTAGAAACCAGAGAAAAAAGAGGCTGAGAATTGGCACATTTTAAGGTTTTATTCAGTCATCAGCTAAACTGCAAACAGACGTTGCTAACAGCTGATTCACACGACTTTTAATGCAGATAATTTACAAAAAGATCGGCAATAAAAACACGTCTGAAAGAGAAACAGCAGATAAAAGTCCGCAGCTGATAATTCATCCCATGTGTTGCTCTCATAATGGTTTTACTTTTTCTGTATTGGTTCTTTAATATGTTCACTTCAGTCTTTATTAAGATCTGGACAGAAAAACATGAACACAAACAAGAATAAATATACACGGACAAGCTTCACACAGCACGTGTATGTATGTATTTCAATGGGAAATGCATTCAATACTATACTATATACTATAGTAGTAGTATAGTATATAGTATAGTAGTATATATATAGCACAGATCACAGAAGCTGTATTTTAAATTGAATCTTTATTTTGAAAATATAACCGTTATATTACTCATTTAACCAGGAGATGTTATTCTTGTTGTGTCTTTTATCAGTCCTGTGGGCAGAAATGGGTTAAACTGGCTATTTTACGAACTACTGTGAGACTGGGTTGAATGCATATATGTGTGTGTGTGTGTGTATGTGTGTGTGTGTGTGTGTGTGTGTGTGTGTGTGTGTGTATGTGTGTGTGTGTGTGTGTGTGTGTGTGTGTGTGTATGTGTCAGATCACCAAAAACATTTTAGTAGCTCAAGAAATGCCGTTGCTCCAGACAGGATTTAAACTGTGATGAGGTGTAAATGACTGGATTAAAAGCAGTGAGCACACGTCCAGTCTGAAGGCAAGAAAAGGCAAATTCACTAGTATAACACATTTCAACAACAAGGCAAAGTTTAAAGTGCTTTACATAAAACATAAAATGCATCAAAACAGGACTGAAAGCAACACATGGCAAAATAAAAAAGACATTAAATGGCTTTGTAACCTTTACTGTACTGTCGCTCCTACACAGATGTGGAATAAAGTTGAGGCTTTAACTAAACATAAAACAAACTTAAAAAGCTTAAAATGACCTGAACTTAACTTTTAGTTGTTTTTCTGTCTAAATTTAACCAGCGTAGAAGAGGCAGATCATAACACAGTCTTATAAATCATTTATTCTCTGTTGTTGTGTGTCAGCGGTGCACCAGCACAAAGACTGATTACTGTAGATGTATGTAGCACACATGTGGAGAACTGTGTTGGGATAATTAACACGACTGTAATTAAGAGACGACTGACTTCAGAGGAGAGAGTCTGCTTTGAGAACATGAACACATTTTAATGTTATGTTGAGCTCACAGAGTCGTGTTTCTCTCCAATATTCACTCTGTTTTAGCTCTGTTTTTGTTCTCCACCAAAAAATCATGAAATGGCGCCAAAATTGCTATCCAAAAATGTTATCCAAACTAGCTGACTCCCGTTGGAGTTAGGGTATGGGTCCAAGAGACTATTTTGTGCATCTTTACATGATATATATGTGTACCAAATTTCATTCATCTACATCAATCTGGAGCGAGGGGCTCAATTTTCTTAAATGAACCTTAACCCTAATTTTCTAAGGGGTGCAGTGGCTCCATTCGGCCAGCACCGCTTTATGGTGAAACATTGGAAATTGCAGCATCGCCACGGCAACCAGGTATAACGGAGGTGAAAGATTTTGATAACTTTTCATCACCAATGTCTTAAGATGATTCTGAGTGAATTAGAAGTTGGTCGGATTAAATATCGAGGAGGAATTCGTTAACGTACGATGCGTTGAAATCATGAAAATGGCGCACTTTTATGAGGTATGTAATGCACAGACAGACCATCAGGTTGTGTTATGGTTGCTATAGATACAGGTTGTTCTATGGTTGCTATAGATACAGGTTGTTCTATGGTTGCTATAGATACAGGTTGTTCTATGGTTGCTACAGTATAGATACAGGTTGTTCTATGGTTGCTATAGATACAGGTTGTGTTATGGTTGCTATAGATACAGGTTGTGTTATGGTTGCTATAGATACAGGTTGTGTTATGGTTGCTATAGATACAGGTTGTTCTATGGTTGCTATAGATACAGGTTTTTCTATGGTTGCTATATATACAGGTTGTTCTATGGTTGCTATAGATACAGGTTGTTCTATGGTTGCTATAGATACAGGTTGTTCTATGGTTGCTACAGTATAGATACAGGTTGTTCTATGGTTGCTATAGATACAGGTTGTGTTATGGTTGCTATAGATACAGGTTGTTCTATGGTTGCTATAGATACCGGTTGTTCTATGGTTGCTATAGATACAGGTTGTGCTTCAGTGTATAAATGAAGAATAACACAAATCACTGCTGACATCAGAGATCCTGCTGGAGACATTTTTAGAAGTTGACTTTGATTTTTTTCACCTTCCTTCCTTCCTTCCTTCCTTCCTTCCTTCCTTCCTTCCTTCCTTCCTTCCTTCCTTCCTTCCTTCCTTCATTCCTAAATTATTCCAACTTCATGGTCGACCGTGTAGATTTCATCCACATGTTTGACATATGTGTATTAATAATTAGGGACTGTCCAGTATCTTCTCAATTAAATTATAAGTTGTTTGGTCTATAAAACTTTAATAAAAGTCAAAAATGAAACTTCAGATGTCACCGAACTGAAAGATATTCAGGTTACTAAGTGCTGTGATATTATATTATAGAATAAGAGTTAAGTGAAATAGTTTAAGAGGCTGAAACCAGATAATATTTGCAATTAAAAAAACAAAACAAAAAGGAAATTATTCAATCTCTGAATAGTTGATGATAAAGCTTAAAGTGTGTTTATCAACCTGAGAGTCTTTCACAGTAGGTTTTATTCTCTTATGGTCTATAAAACATTCATAAAAGTCAAAGATGAAACTTTAAATATCTTATTTTGATCCTCTCTCCAGGATGTTGGGATTGGTTATTATCACATGAAGCATCTTAATTTTCTTATAAAAACCACAGTTAAAAAAGTAATATGATACTATATTATAAAATTAGACATAAATAAACTTTCTATAAGACTCATTTCTACAAGATATTCAAGTTCACTGTCAGTGAAGTTTAAAGAAAGCAGAAAATATTCATATTTATGAAGCTGGAACCAGATAATTAAAAAAACAACAATAACGATTTCTAATAAATAAAAAGTAGAAGTGAGACTGAGTGTGTTTACCAACCTGAGAGTCATTTACAGTCCATTTAAATTTAGGTTTTATTCTCTTGTGGTTTATAAAACATATATAAATGTTGTCCAACAGCCACCAATACAAAGATATTCAGCTTCCAATAGAAAGTAAACAACAACAACTGTGATGCTATATTACTAAATTAGACGTAAATTAGACATAAATATACTTTCAAGAAATTTACAAAAGATATTCAAGTTTACTGTCAGGGAAGTTTAAAGAAAGCAGAAAATATTCATATTTAAGAAACTGGAACCAGAAAATATTACAATAAATACAAATAAATAATCTAAAAGTAAGACTGAGCTGGTCAGTAGTGACACATTTTATCAGACCTGCTATGAGCTAATTGCTGTATTGTGATATATGTCTATACTCTGTGTGTGTGTGTGTGTGTGTGTGTGTGTGTGTGTGTGTGTGTGTGTGTGTGTGTGTGTGTGTGTGTGTACTGATAGCATCCTGCTGCTCAGTAATAACAGCAGAGCGACTGTCCACCTCTCCTCCACTGTAAACACCGTGTAGCCTTTTATCAGCCGGGGAATATGATAAGATTCAATATCAACAACGAGAGCGAGTCTATTATTGCCCAGAGGAGGAGGAGGAGGAGGAGGAGGGGGAGGAGGTGCACGCAGTCCCTCTTGCACGAGTATTTTCATTTGATGCGGAGAAGCCCTCGCCTCGATTATCTGTCTCTGACACCTCTATAAATGTCTGCTCTGCTACGGCGCACGATGGAAAACCTCCTCCCAGTCACTCATACATATTTATGCAGCGTGTGAAATAGCAGAGCACAAACACACAAAAAATGATCTGCATGAGGATAAATATCATCGTTAAAAGGCCCATAAATATAAAATACTGCATTAAGCTTTCTTTTAATGGTAACGCTTTACTGGAAGCAATTATAATGTGTATTCAAACACTTAATTAATGGTTTATAAGACACTACAATGAAGTTATTAGCATTTAAGTGATTTAAGTATAAGTATAACTGCTCCTTTGGGCACCTATAACTGGAGGCTGCTGTATAAATGGATTAAAAATGTCCTTTTATCTGCTTGTAGTGTATTATAAACATATTTTAGAGCTGCAACTGATGATTATTTCCAGTTCACATCTTCAAAAACTCTTATAGAAACAATCATGGACCAAACTGTGACCACGTTTCTATTGTTTTCACACAAAGATCATTCAATATTAAATGACTGCAGCCTTTAAAGTCCGTGTAAAGTAAAAATAAATGTGTTCTGAGTTTGACATACCACAGAAAAGTGTGTTGTTAACCACCCTGCCAAATTTGAATGAATAAAAAAATCGCCAAATATATGAAATTAGGCTTCAAAGTTGTGTAAAAGTCTGCCTATTTCTCTTCTCCCAAACGCTGTGGGAGTGCCCGCCAAGTTTGCTGAAGCCCCGCCCCCTACCAAGTGTCACCTGTCAATCAAAGTCACCACCTCTACCAGAAACATGGACGCTAGGTCTGAGAGCTTTCTGCTGCTAGCTCGGCGGCTAGCTCGGCTGCTAACTCGGCTGCTAGCTCGGCGGTTAGCTCGGCGGCTAACTCAGCTAACTGGCTAACTGTAGACTGTAGTAGTAGTGTGCGATGAATGTATTTATACCTCTACAGCAGCAGGGCGGGTTTATGCTAGCGTAGCTCCACAATTCAAATCTAAATGGTTGAAATGCTTTTTACACCTTTTTTAGAAATACATTTATGACCTATTTAATGTGTTTAGAAGAAAATGTCTGAATTCACTTTACACGGTCTTTAAAATGTCCTGAATACCTTCCTCACTGACACTGCCAACAAATCCTCTGCGGATCTGCAAATGTTAATACGAAGGTTTCAGATGTTTTTGTGTCGAGTTCAAAATGAAACCAGAGACTCTGCTGCGGGTTTTTCTGGCAGTGATGGAAGGTTTAAAAGCTGCGGCTGGATCTGGAGCTTCGATCAACTGCACAATATACACATTTCTACACTGTCATTAAAACTGCTTATATATGTGTGTTTATCTCAGTGTGATCGAGCTGCTGTGTGCTGCGATGGAAAAGTCGACTTTGTGAAAAGTTTTGAACCAAAAAAAACTGTAATGAGTCCTTTATTTTCTTCATCAATCGATTAGTTGTTTGGTCTTTAACAGGGATCCTCAAACGGCGGACTCCGGCCCGGAACCGGACCGCAGGACAACTATCTGCGGACCCTGGTCTAATCTTAAAAAAAGACAAATCTTGCATAAAATATTATTATTATTAAATGTGAGTGTTCGCGCGAGTCGGAATTATCCGTTTCATCGCTGGTATGGATGTGTGACTCCAGTCCTTCACCGTGTGTATTTTGGTCTCCATGGCAACAGTGCGCTGATTGGCTGTGACTTGTTGCGCAAGCGCAGTTGCAGCGCGACCCACATTTTTACTGCAGCACTAGTTCTCTCCTCCTTTCTTGTGTCCTTTGTGCCTGTATTTTAAAAGAAAAGTGTTGATATTTGTTTTGGATTATTTGCAGGGGTTGTGAATGTATTTTGTTTTGTTTTGTTTTATGTAAGTATTTATTTAAATTTATGTTAAAACGAAAAATAAGTTTAGTTTTTTAGTTTTTATTTGATTTTTGTTGTTTTTATGAAAAGGATATTTTTGTTTTGTTGTTAAAATTAAAAATACATTTTATAGTTGAGTCATATATTCTATTTTTCTACTATACACCACTGTATTGTTAAGTTGGTTGGTGGTGGATACATTGATTTGTTGTGGCTTTGTTGAGCGACTAATAAACGGACCTTTGACTCATTGAAAAAACATTTTGTGGACCTTTAAGATTTGTATTTGAGGAACACTGGTGTATAAAATGTCAGTAAATGGTGAAATATATTCAGTTTACTGTCATTAACAGACAATATTCACATTCAAGAAGCTGGAATAAGAAACATTTAGTATTTTACTCTTAAATAATGATTGCAGCTCTAAACTAATCTGATTGATGGATCAGTCAACCAATATTATCATAGATATATCGGTATCAGCCAATATGTGATGTTATATAAGCAGCATTTTATATAAGAAGTTTAATATATGTATGTTTTTTTTGTATTCATAGCTAATAAACTGTAAAATATTCCAGCTTTACAAATCTTATCATTGCTATAAAATGTGTTTATATTCTGTATTTGGGTCAATAACGACAATGATGTAAACCAGTGTTTGTTTAATAAAAATCTGATTATATATACAGGAAAATAAATGTGAACTAAAATGTGGAATAATTATAATCCACTTCTAGCAAAACATTAGGATATTTCCTGCTTCAATATTCACAAAATACTTTAATATTTAAATGTAGAAATACTCGTGCACGTCTGGGGTTGTCACATAAGTAAACCAGACGACATTTGGCCCAATTTCCTAAATAACAAAGTTAAATCTCAGTCAGGCGATAGCAGAGTTGTTCTGCGTTCATAGATACAGATGAGTGTTTATGGCTCAATGATGTTTTTTCTGTGTCCATGTGATTTAGTTTAAATTTAAAGGGTTAAAATGTGAAAATAAACGTATGAATAACTTGCACACATTCTTTTTTGTGGACCCAGCATCAAATTTCTGCTTTTAATCCATTTAGAGAGAATATATTAGAGGATTATGGTAAAAAATGTCTAAGTGGTGTAACCATAAAAACTTTGTACCAAATAATTCAACTTGCTTAAAAACAGTAAATTGTCAATAAAACACCATATCAACTAGTTTGGCATGATCTTACATTATAACTTTTATATTAAATAAAGGTAATGGAATACAATTGTTCTAAATATTACATTTACTCTGGTAACCATGGAGATCAGGAAACATTTACATGTTTTTAATGAAGTCATTATTAGTATAAGTCCACTTAAATACACTGTAGGTGATAAAATATGTAATATTTATCATTCTTTTGTGGTTACACCATTTGACATTTTCAGGAGCATTCAGTCTTACTTTTGGTAAAAAATGGTGCAAATGTCATTTCAAATAATATAAAACCAACAAAAATACTAAATGTACATTTTAACAAACCTGATGCTGCTTTTAAAACTAGTTTAACTGATTTATGAATTCATCATCTTACCAACATTTATTAGAAAATGACCCTTATATAATATTATCAGCCAATATATTGATATCATTCATCTGCCTCTAAAATCCAGTATCAGTCTCTCCTGACTTTAAAAAATTGATTAAGTGTTTATATAAATGTTAAACAGAAGGATTTTTAAATTGAATCCATTTTTATTACTCTATCCTTTTGAGTATATGTAGAAATGTAAAACGTTTATTTACCTTTTGATACGATAACTTGCAATAAAAATAAATAATAAAAACATTTAAATTCTCCTTTAAAGAGAATATTTACTGTAAACTATTAAATATTAAAGAAACCAGCTCGTCTGCCGTCTCATTTAAAAGCAACACATCTTTGTTTTTTAAAATTATTATATCACATTAAGATACTTTAACATATTAAATTCAAACACAGTGTATTCATTGTGTGAATAAAACACACTGTCAGTCGTACGGACTCGAGCTTTGCTGCCATTTTGCTTGACAATCTTCGGTAAAGGCGATTGCAAACAGATGATTTGGGGAAATGCCAGCGCTGTCACTTTTATTTTATTACTTCTTTAACCTTTCTTACTGGACGTTCTCCGGAAGAGAGGAGGAGACAGTTTAACGGCGCTGCTCGGAAAACAAATAAAATAAAATAAAAACAAAAAAAACCTCAGTGTGGTTTTTTTTTGGTATTCTGCGTCGTGTAATTAAAGATTGTAGTAAAACATCATGGACACTACAGTTTAGTTTAAAGTCTGTTTTTAACAATCACAGCTGCCATCATGTGTCTTTGCTGTGTTGTTATAATCTGTGTTCGCTGTCTGGAAAAAACAAAGAGCGAACAAAGAGAGATTCAGCTCACATGAGATCCCAAAAAAATAAAAAACAAACCTCCATCACAAACAATCGCTCACCTACTAACTGGCTCCGATCAAAATGGCGTCGCCTCAGCGGGTGAAGGGTGTGTGTGTGGTGGTGTATTTTTGGGGGGATGAGCTTTAATCCTGTTTGCATGCTTCGTCTGGGCTGAGAGGAGGGTCGGCAGAGCTTTAACACCCCCCCCCCCAAAAAAAAACCCCAGTGTGACTACAAACAGCGATATTTGTAGCCCGAAGCTGCTTTTATCGGAAAAAAACGTGCAGCAACTCTGGGGTTACCTTCTTAATCTGCACTAATTGAGCATGTTTTTTAAGCGTTTAAGGAGCAGCACGGAAAAAACTGAACAATTAAAGCAATGAATGCAAATAAATCTAAAGTTGTATCCTCTCAGAGACTCAATGTGACCTCGGATGTTTAATAAATGATGCAGCAGTGTAATCCTTCAATGCACACTGAGCCCAGCAGACACACACACACACACACATATATATATATAACCATCTAGCAGCTAATCCGTGTATGATTTACACAGCTTACTGACACACACACACACACACACACACAGTGTTTAGCAGCAGTGTGGGAGGCCTGTACATCTCAATGCCACATTTGTTGCTCGCCCATGATAAAACAACGGCGGCCATTTGTGCCACAACTGCTCGGCTCAACTTGTTGACAGGCTGGTAGACAGAGGGAGGCATGTGCACCACCCACACCACTGTCAGCCCCCGTGTGTGTGTGTGTGTGTGTGTGTGTGTGTGTGTGTGTGTGTGCATATGGAACACATGTATACAAGCCTGCATGCATGTAAAGCTGGTGTGTATGTGTGTGTAGTGTGTGTGTGTGTGTACCCCGATCGTCTGCTGGTGCATGTGTGCAGCCGGGGATCAAAGAAGGAGGTCGGCTGAGTTATTGGGCGGCAGGACGGCGTTTCCCCCTCGACGTGACGCCACACTGCTCAGAAATGGCCGAGATGAGCGACGGCGTCCAGATATCAGCTGATCAGATCCATGCAGAACGTGATCAATGCTCCACAGTCAGTCTGCAGGTGGATGAACATGATCTCTCTTCTGTTCTCAGTATATAAAGATGTCTGAATTTTAACATAAAATATTTAAATAAATCCAAACATGAACAGTCTTTATATGCTCAAACTACTGAGTGCATTGCAACATTATAGAGTCACACTTATATGAAAGAGAACACAGATATCATTATAACCACAATAAACTACATGCATGTCTGTGTATGACTGCAGGAACAGCTGCTTAAAGTTACTGACTCACAAATAAATATAATGTTGATAATTGCATGTCATTTAAAACCTGATGAAGTTCAACTTTCAACTTAAATCTGAGCAAAAACAAAACCATTAAAAGCTGAAAGCAGGGAGGATCGGGCCCTTGCTCCCCCGCCCCGAAACAACAACATTCACCACAACGCATCTAAAAGGTCGTAAAATGACACAGAGTGAATATGAAGTTGGTCGGATTAAATCTGTAGAAGGAGTTTGTCAAAGTATGTGGCGTTGAAATGGCAACAGCGCCACAATTCAAAATGTAAATCAAAATGTCTGGCTTCCTGTTGGAGTTAGAGTATGCGTCCAAGAGACTATTTTGTGCATCTTTACATGATATATATGTGTACCAACTTACATTCATCTACATCAATCTGGAGCGAGGGGCTCAATTTTCTTAAATTAACCTTAACCCTAATTTTCTAAGGGGTGCAGTGGCTCCATTCGGCCAGCACCGTTTTATGCCGAAACATTGAAAATTGCAGCATCGTCACGGCAACCAGGTATAACGGAGGTGAAAGATTTTGATAACTTTTCATCTCCAATGTCTTAAGATGATTCTGAGTGAATTAGAAGTTGGTCGGATTAAATCTCGAGGAGGAATTCGTTAATTTACGATGCGTTGAAATCACGAAAATGGCGCCGAAAAATTGCAAATTTGATCCAAACTAGCTGACTCCTGCTGGAGTTAAGGTATGGGTCCAAGAGACTTTTTTGTGCTTCTTGACTTGATATATATGTTTACCAAATGTTGTTTGTCTACGTCAATCTGGAGCGAGGGGCTCACTTTTTAAAATGTACCTAGGGGGCGCTGAAGAGCTATTTTGCAAACACCCATTTCTGCAAACCATAAAATATCAAAATATTTATAATATATAATTTATAATGATTTATTGTGTGTCAGAACTCAGCAAACCACACACACACACACACACACACACACACACACACACACACACACACACACACACACACACACACACACACACACACACACACACACACACACACACAGAAATCATCATCTTCCTCCTCTGCTCTCCTCCTCTTCCTCATGGCTACTGTACATCCTCACAGTTCTTCATCAGCGGGGAGGACAGCAGCACTGTTGCCTCTCTGTTTATTGCCTTCATTTGCATGTAAATTAAAGCTGCTTTGTAGCCGCGGGGGCCGACTGCATGTCCACTGTCCCTGTGCTGCTTCACATGTAAACACACAGTCCACTGCTGCACACACACACACACACACACACACACACACACACACACACACACACACACACACACACACACACACACACACACACACACACACACACATATATATATATATATATACAGTCAATCCTGTGTAATTGGTAGAGAAATGTTAATTTGTCTAATTGTTTTGAAATTTGCATTCACGCACTCTGCTTTTATTACACAATTATGCATGCATGGAGTGAAAAAGCGGATAAATGATATTATCATGTCTCTGCGCTTCTATTGGACCATTACGGAGGCCCCTTGCCTATGAAAGCAACCCCCCCCCCCCCCGCCTCTCTCTCTCTCCTTCTTTCCCTTTCCCCCCCTTTTTTTTCCTTTCTCCTTCTGCAGATCTGAGTGGAAGAAAACAGGTAGAGGCAAAGATCCAGTCAGCCTGTCACAACATTTACCTTTGAATTTGACAAATTGTTCTCAGCCTACTGTTACCCTGTGGTTTGTTTTTTTTCTTAAAAAAAAAAAAGAAGGGGGAATAGTTTCTTTGGACAGACTCCAGAGCGATTATAGAAGAGACAAACTCTTCCTATATAAGGGAAGTATGAAGCTCTGGATGACAGATGACCTCCAGGCGAGAGGAAATAGCTGGTTTCATCAGGAAGATGCTCACTCGATAAGTAATTTGGGCCAAAATAATTACACAGTGGACCTTCTGTCTGCAGCAGCGACACAGCAGCTACAAAAAAAAGGCATCCATCCATCCTGGTTCATTATAAAAACACATATTTTCCAGCTGTGTGTGTGTGTGTGTGTGTGTGTGTGTGTGTGTGTGTGTGTGTGTGTGTGTGTGTGTGTGTGTGTGTGTTTTGCTGCAGAATAAAAAGAAGTTGCATCTCCTCCTCTTCTTCTTCTTCCTCTTCTTCTTCTTCTTCTTCATCATCATCATCACTGCAGGCTGACTAATAAAGTCTCCTCTCTTATTGCATGACATAAACTTGACGGCTCAGATAGGCAAATGTTTGGAGGAAGCAGAAGTGATGATTCATTTCACATCTCCGTGTAACCGGAGGGCATCGCTCTATTATTATTATTCCACATATCTTCTTTTTTTCCCTTTTTTTCCCCCTTATTGGCAGAAAAGAAAGAAAAGAAACATCACATCTGTTCACATCTGTGTGTGTTGAAGACAAAGTGTCCTCATGTGATGTTTCAACAAACTGATTAAAGGAAAAGAAAAGAATAAAAAAAGAGGAGAGGTTTGTTTTTTGGCCTCTAGCTGCTGATTTTCATCCATTTTTGGTGTAAAATCTGCAACAAAAAACTCACAAAAATCTGCTTTTTCTTCAGTTTAAATGCTACAATTTAGTCTGAATGAATTAGTTTGAATTTAAACATATATAACATATATATATATATTTAGTATCTTTTATAAAAACATCAACTCCTTGTTTTTAAATAAAGAATAATACATTTACTTCTTGTTCAAATGTGCACAAACTACACACACAATGCTTTAGTTAATTAACATCAGATTTCTGGTGTTTTTTCCACATTTCATATTTTTAATATTATGTTGATTTTATATTGTTTTTAATTATTTATATTAAACACTTTTGAGTCTCTGTGCAACACAAAGAAACCAACATGGCCTTGTTTTAAAGGTAATATAAAGTATTGTATTTAAACTCTTAATATAGATCATAAATGACTGTTTCTGTGTTTGTGCACGCGCGTAAAGGCCAGCATCAATTATTGGTGTTTTTGTTTAGATTATTGAGTTTGTGGAAATTAATTGTAAAAAAATAAAGAAAGATTGTTTGTTTTTTAAGTTCTGATAATAAACTTAAATCGAAATGTATTTATGACATTAACTTTTAAACAGATTGTGTTTTATTTCCTTCACGTGACAGTTTTTCACTGTTTTTTTTTTTGTTTTTTCTAATTTAACGTCGCTGCTGAAACACGCTGAGAACAAAGCCTCTCCTCCTTCCTCTCCTCCACCAGCTCACAGCTCTCTCTACATGTTTGTTTGGGGCCTGCAGAGAGAGAGAGAGAGAGAGAGAGAGAGAGAGAGAGAGAGAGAGAGAGAGAGAGAGAGAGAGAGAGAGAGCTGTGATGAAATGAGTGAACACAGAGAGAGAGAGAGACGGAGAGGCAATTTCATGCTCTGCAACGCTTTGAACAGCAGCTGATAGCGGAGAAGCCTCGCGCGCGCTGTAGATTCACCTCCTGCTTCTTTCTTTTTTTATACCAAAAAGACGTTATGAATATGGATCCATTTGCCCCCCCCCTCCCCCCCCATCACACACTTGAACCAATGAGCTGAACAACCACACACACACACACACACACACACACACACACACACACACACACACACACACACACTATGTATTAATTGAATATTCTGTATCATCCACCAGAAACAAAAAAAATGGGTCAGATCGTTTCCACAGTTTGTTTTTTTTGCCTCTTTTTCCAATATAAAAGTGTTTATTTGGAAACATGGTTTAAATGTACATTATATATATATATACCCCCCCCCCCCCCCCGCTCTCCCATACCCCCCCCCCCTCCTCCTCCTCCTCCTCCTGTGTGTATATATCTATAACATTAATCTCTCTTTGCTTTTTCACACCTGCTGAAATAAAACATCTTTAAAATACTCTCTGCATTGACTCTGTGATGTAAAATATGATATTTCATCTCTTTCTGTGTGAGAGCTGCAGTAATCCTGTATAGTCGCTTATATGTAATACAATAAAATAAAATAAAATAGAATAATAAGAAAGCAGGATTATGAATAAAGAGGAAAAATCCAGGTGGAATAAATTACAACATCATGAGGAAATGATTGGATTATAATATCATAAAGAATTTAAACTCTCTGTTGTCTGTATTTCATCAATTTGGGTTTATTTTGTGTTGTAATATTAAATATTA
>NW_026910606.1:67500-75850 GCF_963691925.1 Scomber scombrus
GCAGCGGCTGGCTCTCCGGTGTTGCTGCCCCGGTGGAGCCGTTCAGCACCACCAGCGAGGAGGAGGAGGAAGAGGAGGAGGAGGAAGAGGAGGTGTTCTCCCCTCCGACAGTAATCTCCTCGGCTTTCACCCCGCCGCCGGTGCTGCTGCCGGTGGACGCTGCTGCTCCTCCGTTACTCTTTACGGGACTCGCCAAAGAAGAGGAGGAAGAGGAGGAGGAAGAAGTGCTGTCACTGCTGCAGTTGGAGTCCTGGCTCGGCGTCCCGGGGAGACTCGGCCTGCTGACCGCCGAGTGGACGCGCTCCCGGCCGGAGGAGGTGTGCGCCCTTTCCCGGGAGCCGTGGTCTTTCTTGCAGCCGAAATCCGGCCGTAAAATGTTGTCAATGAAGAAGTTGGTGGTTCTGTGGGCCTGCTGAGCGACCTGCAGAGGCAGTATGGGCGGGGAGGGCAGGCTGGGGGACGGTGACACGCTCTCTCCCTCGCTGCTATCCGTGCTGTGCAGATCCCGCTGCTCCTCCATCGCTGCACAAAAATGAAGAACGTGGCTTCTTTATTCTCTCAATCCACTTCCACTTGTCTGTGTTTGTATCCAAAATATGACTAAAGGGAAACACTAAAACATTGTTATTTTATCTCCGGAATATTTCAAGCTGCTGGAATTCAAACTGTGGACATCCTGCTTGCGTAAAGGAGCTCCGGTGCGTCATGGTCGGTGACTTACTAGCAGACTGGCTGCTCTCACACACACAGAGAGAAAGAGAGAGAAAGAGAGAGAGAGAGAGCTTTACACCGCTGTATGACAAAGTCCTCACATCACATCAACACACACACACACACACGCGCGCTCTTACACACTCTCACACACCAACCGGAGACGCATGAATAACATCCAAAGCGCAGCGGGCCAATCACCGGCCGGGACACTTTTGGACACGAGGTGACGACGTCCAATAATGTGAGACGTCTCTGAGCCAAGAGGAGCAGCGAGAAGCTTCACACAGAAACCAAACAAGAGATTATCACTGCTCCTTCAGCCTCGTTACGGTGTATCTGTTACACACACACACACACACACACACACACACACACACACACACACACACACACACACACACACACACACAGAGAGTGAGAGAGAGAGAGAGAGACATACATATATACACATACACACACACACACACACACACACACACACACACACACACACACACACACACACACATAGACACACAACAGACAGACACACACAGACAGACACACACCTCCAGATAGTTTATATTTAAGTGGACAGGGAGCGCGCGTGCAAAACAACAATTTTTACACATTGATCCCAAAACAATGGATGAATTTTTGCAGATTTATTGATGAAACTCCTTCAGATGCTGCTCAGTGTTAATCTGGTGTGTAATGAATATGTGGCTTTTTCTCTCTCTCACACACATGCACACACACACACACACACACACACACACACACACACACACACACACACACACACACAGGCTCGCGCACGCAGTCATGTTAGGGGGAACGGGCCTGCGCCACTAATCATTCACCTTCTGTCTATTTCACATTTTATCCAAACTAAGCTTTTAAAAAAAGACACCCTCCACATCTTCATATGCGTCAATTTAACACACACACGCGCACACACACACGCACGCACGCGCACACACCTCCAGGTCCCCCCCCTCCACCCCACCCCCCTCCTCCTCCCCGGTGTTTCCCTCCTTCTCCTGAGGCACAGACACTATTGTGAGCCGGTTTTGTTTTCCAGGCCGAGGCTCTTATCTCACTGAGAGAGAGAGAGGAGCTGCCTGAGGATAATTTATAGGTTTTAATTACTCTTTATTCCGCCTGATCAACCGGACGTTCATCACCTGGCTGGCGGGAAAAAAAAGAAGAAGCGGCTCTAAAGCCTCTGTCAGCGTCAGCACGCCAAACACTTCATCAAAGTGCGCGCCAAAGTGGGGCCGATAGAATAATATAATGCAGCACACGTGCACACACACTGCACGAGGGAACAACTTCATTGGTCTAAATTCATTTGAAGGCTTTTATTTTATTTTATTTGTATTATAACAATAATTGATTAAAGTTTTTAAACATATTATAAAACAGAAAGATTCACAGTTTATATTCTTATTGTATATATTATCTGTTCTCCAATGACTCCAATCCAGCTGTGGTCTACACGAGCATGTTAGTGTCATGTTTTTTAGACTCAGTGAATGCTCGTGCACTCTCCTCGCGCCCTTACAAAGCCCGTATCAATGTCTAATAGCAGGTTAGTAACGTGCTCCATAGATAATAAATCCACATAGGTTTTTGATTTATTTGGTTGAATCTGGAGGCCTCAGATCTGCAGTGTGTGTGCACAACATCCCAGAATAATCTAATCCAACTGTCAGCACATATATTACTGTTTTAATATTATTATAATTCTGTAATATTCATTTATTGATCTGATGTTTCTGTGTTTTTTAATTTAATGTTTCTTACAGTACAGATCTCAGTGTGAACTTATCGTTTGTGTTTTTCAGGGCAGTGTTTTTATTCTTGTGAATCCTGTTTGTGATCAGATTAATGATAAATATATATATTCTTTATGTTTATGTTAGGATTAATATAGATACATAATAATAATAATAATAATAATAATAATAATAATAATAATAATAATAACACACTTCAATCTGTGAGTGTTACATTCATTTTACTACTAAAATTGTTCAAAATCTGCTGTGAGGCGACATAATAATCATCATAGTGCACTTAATATGAAGCACACACACACACACACACACACACACACACACACACACACACACACACACACACACACACACACACACACACACAGTGAGGTGAGGCTGAGATGGATTTACAGACTGATTCATCATCACTGATTGTTGATAATAACAGATGCAGAACAAACACATCAGTGGGTTTTAATTGTAATTTATAAAACAGACAAACAAGTTCCGGGTTGTTTTATTATTATTATTATTATTATTATTATTATTATTATTATTATTATTATTATTATTATTATAATAACTGGAGCATGTTTTCATCTGTTAGCTGTTATAGATTGTGAGACATTATTTCCAAACACAAAATGAGGAAAGAAGAAAAAAAATAGATAAAAATAATGTCCCTCAGTAAATCTGTCCTAACAAAACATATTTATTTAATTGCTTATGAAATAAATTATCCGGATAAATCCTTTCATATTTTCTTAATGGAAGTCATAATAAATACTCATAGATGGCTGCAGATCTTCAGTTCATCTTTATTAAAATGAGAGTTTATTATTATGAAACACACCAACACACTCCATCTGTAACTAACCTGAAGACACACGAGGCAATATCTTAATGTTCACTGACATTAATACAGCAGTGTAAACATCCTCCTACAGTAAAAGTACTGCAGTATTATAGTGATGTAGTATGCAGTATTACAGTAAAAGTACTGCAGTATTATGAGCGATGTAGTATGCAGTATTACAGTAAAAGTACTGCAGTATTATAGTGATGTAGTATGCAGTATTACAGTAAAAGTACTGCAGTATTATAGTGATGTAGTATGCAGTATTACAGTAAAAGTACTGCAGTATTATGAGTGATGTAGTATGCAGTATTACAGTAAAAGTACTGCAGTATTATGAGTGATGTAGTATGCAGTATTACAGTAAAGTAGTGGTTTGGTCCTCTGACTGATATATTATTATTATGACATCATTAGATTATTAATAGTGAAGCATCAGTGTTAGAGCAGCATGTTACTGTTGTAGCTACTGGAGGTGGAGCTAGTTTACACTACTTTATATACAGTTAGCTAGTTTAGTCCAGTGGTTCCCAACCTAGGGGTGGGGCCCCTCCAAAGGGTCAGCAGATAAATGTGAGGGGTGGTGAGATGATTAATGGGAGAGGAAAGAAGAAAAAACTAAGTTCTGATACATAAATGTGTTTTCAGTTTTTGGACTTTTTCTCTAATCTTTGATTTTTGCTGAAATATTGGATCATTTGAACATTTATTGAAATGAAAGCATGTGAGAAGTTTAGAGGGAAAAATCAGTATTTGGTGGAGCTGTTAACAACTCATAGACATCTGAAATGTGAGCCGACTACACACTGCTGTCTGGTTTCATCTTTAACAATGTGTTGTATTTATAAAGCTTGTTATTTTATCCATTGTGTCAAATCTGCATCTGAAAAGTAACTAAAGCTGTCAAATAAATGTAGTGGAGTAGAAAGTACAATATTTCCCTCTGAGATGTAGAAAGTAGCTAAAGTAGGTGGTGAAGTAGAAAAAGGTTTTATTTGATCATCTTAAAGAGGTGTTGATGCTTCAGCTGCTAAAATCAGACTCAGCTGTTCACTCCTCATCACCTTCATCATCACTGGAGAGTCAAACACACTGACAGGCACACAGAGAGCCAGCAAGAGAAAATTATATCAGAGCCCCATCTAGTGGTCAACCAGAGAAACACAAGCAAACATCCATTAAACAGACAGAAACATGGGGAGGGAGGGTTGGTTCTTATACTTTTTGAATATTGAACTATTGAACTTGTATTTTTGCAACTTCAAAGTATTGTAGTTTGAACGTGAAGATCAGTTTGGATCAGGGGTGAAGCTCTCGTTGGTTCTTTATCGACCACTTGTGCAAAAGGCCGTATCCAGGACTTTTCAAATACCGAGGTCAAAAAGAAGACCACAACTTAAGTATCAGTTAAATGTAATCCATTTCTTGCATTTCTCAGTCATGCTCACTCTTGTGCTCCAGTTCTTTCTCATCACTTCCAATTTTGCAACTTAAATCAACTCCTATTTCAGTCTTCTACAATTTCCATGGTTGCATATCTAAAAATGATAACTGAAATATATTATTTTCTTTGTTTGTTCTTTAAATGTGGAATGAATGAACAGTTTGCAAAATCGGGTCAAGTCCAATTCACAAAAGTAGACATAAACATATTTCTGGCAATTTTCAAGTCACAGTTCAACATCTACTGCAGCCGATATTGTTTCTAGAAGTGAGCACTATATATATATATATATATATATGTATATATATAACTGCGACTTACAAATCTCCAGTAATATGCTGGCTGTATATTTGTGAACAGCTGGAGCTGATGGTAAGGAAACCAGTTGGCACATAACACCGGGGCCGGTGAAAAAATTCCCGGTGGATTTCAAGACCTCACTCCACCGCTGGCTATAGCCGACTACTTTTGATTAGACATGGCAGCGGTATCTGTTGGTACACATGACGGTCCGTTGATACAAGGATAATTGTCTCGTCGGCTATTTTCACTTCACAATGAAACTTCACAGGACATGACCTCGGTGTCCTCAATGGTAGCTACGGCCATGCTTGTGCAATCTGTTCAATCTCAGACTGATTTTCCTCATGCGACCACGTCCAGAGATGTTTGTTACACTTCCACGGACCTTAAACTACTTAATAATATTAGCAGTAGTGATCACAGGAACATCAAGCTCTTAAAACCTTTACGTTGACCATGATTGGCTATTACCTTTTATTTTAATGTCTGCAGACCACTCTCTAGTTCGCCTGCTGTTTTCCATGTTCAATTTGATTCACACAAAACAGCAGAGGGATTATACGATTGAAAAACACCTGTGATACTAATTTACCCTTTGTAGGTCACACCATGAAAGTGCTATTTAAAAATCATCTCTTTGCTTTTCCTTCCTCTTTGAGGCCATGACTGTCAGGGCCTCAAAAACCAAACCTATTTTTGTAGGTTTGGTTTTTGTCTTGTCTGCTTCCTGTTTTATTTTGGTGTGTTTCCCTTGTCTTGTCTAGCTTCCTCCCCTCCTGTTTGCCTCCCTTCTCCTAATGTGTTACACCTGTGCCTCGTTATTATCCAGGGTTTATATGTGGTGTGCTCGTTCCCTTCTGTGCCAGATCGTCTTGTCAGTTTCCTGTCAGAGGATTTCCCGGTTTTTGACTTCTGAACCGATTAAACTACTGAGAACTCTTCATCCCTGTGTCCCTGTCTCTGCATTTGAGTCCACCTGGTCTGTGCTTGACAATGACAACATAAACATGGATTTATTTTCTCATTGACCCTAAATGTGATGTTTTACAGACTCTACAGATCTCAATCACACCTCATTTGTTCTAAACTTTCTTTAAAAAACTTGTTAGAGACTCATTCTGTTCATGTACAAGATGAAAAAATTAAACTCAACTTCTAAAAATGTCTCCAGCAGGATCTCTGATGTCAGCAGTGATTTGTGTTATTCTTCATTTATACACTAAAGCACAACCTGTATCTATAGCAACCATAGAACAACCTGTATCTATAGCAACCATAACACAATCTGTATCTATAGCAACCATAGAACAACCTGTATCTATAGCAACCATAACACAACCTGTATCTATAGCAACCATAGAACAACCTGTATCTATAGCAACCATAGAACAACCTGTATCTATAGCAACCATAAAACAACCTGTATCTATAGCAACCATAGAACAACCTGTATCTATAGCAACCATAAAACAATCTGTATCTATAGCAACCATAACACAACCTGTATCTATAGCAACCATAGAACAATCTGATGGTCTGTCTGTGCATTACATACCTCATACAAGTGGTAAAGATTGACCTAAAAGTTAAATGGGTTCAATAGATTTAGGTTTTGACCTGATATCATGACACAAAGTGACTTCTACCAAATGGCTAAGCAGACCTACAAAGGGTTAAAACACAACAGTCTGCTGAAAGTATCACTTAAAATCAATGACTTCTTACATCTTCTAAAGGGAATACCAATCATATTGTCCAGACTATCTTATAAAGTCTTTGTTGAAATAAACACGATGTAATGACAATAGAATGGGACTCAAGAGCAAGACTCAACTCAACAGTTCTGATCCAAAGAGTTCAATGATGGGCAGGTTGGGTTCACAGGTAGTAAAAACAAAATTGGGTCAAATACACAAAGAGTAACACTAGAAAAAGGCAGCTCGCGGGAAACTGAAGAGGCGAACTGAATACACAAGGGAAGGAGGGATTAATTAGACACAGGTGACACCAATCAGGCAGAGAAGGTAATCACACACAAGGAAGGAAACACAGGAGGACAGGAAATGAAAAGACCTTTGAAACGAGACAAAAAGGTGATTAAAAAAAAATTAAACAGGAAATAACCAATAAATGCACAAACTCATTAACTAGACGTTACAAACAAATTCAGTTATTTTCACAACTTTTTTGGTTTCTTACACTGCAAATCAAACGTAGACATGAACTTATGATAAAAATATATTTTAATTTCAACCTTGTTTAACCGTTGTGTCGTCCTCCCGGGTCAAATTGACCCCGTCTGTTTTGACTATTCCTTCTTTCCTCCCTCACTTCCTTCCTTCCTTCCGTCTGTCCTTCCTCCTCCCTTTTCTCTTTCTTTCCTTCCTCTCTCTTTCTTTCCTTCCTCTCTCTTTCCTTCCTTCCTTCCTTCTGTCTTTCCTTCCTCCTCGCTTCTCTCTTTCTTTCCTTACTCTCTCTGTCCTTCCTTCCTCCCTCCCTCCCTCCCTCCTCTTCTTTCCTTCCCTCCTTCCTTCCTTCCTTCTTCATTCCTTGCTTCCTCTATTCCTTCTTTCCTCCCTCCTTCCTTCTCTCTTTATTTCCTCCCCATTACCTTCCTTCTTTCCTCCCTCCCTCCTTCCCTCCTTCCTTCCTCCCTCCTTTCCTTCCTACCTTCCTTCCTTCCCTCCTTCCTTCCTCCTTCCTTTCCTTCCTTCTTCCTTCCTACCTTCCTCCTTCCTTCCTCCCTCCCTCCCTCCCTCCCTCCCTCCCTCCCTCCCTCCCTCCTCCCTCCCTCCCTCCCTCCCTCCTTTCCTTCCTTCCTTCTTCCTTTCTCCCTCCTTTTCACTTTTCAGTGTGCTGCTATGATGTATTATTGTTACATTTTCATGAATATGAAGGATGTGACTTCTTTATTTCAACTGTAAGTTAATGTTTTGTGTCATCAGATATATTGCTTAAATGGAATGTTTTATCAGAAAGAATATATAAGAAGTGCAAAACACTTTGCTCCTTGTATTAAGACTAACCACAAAAAAACCGTTGCTGCATATTTTGATTTACATTACACCAGTGTAAATATCATTTGTAGATATTCTTTTTGTATATTTTTTGTGAGATGTTTCTTAAATTCCACTTTAATAAAAAAAAGGCAACTGTGAACTTGGCTTTTAAGTTTGGAGTCTGTAATATTCATCACTTAGAGGAAGGGGGGCCTCCCCTTAGATTAAGAAAATCTTAGTTTACTTGTTTCACTGGATGCCTCTAGGATCA